>NW_021703784.1:69313791-69375023 GCF_005190385.1 Monodon monoceros | reverse complement strand
GGGATAGGGAGGGTGGGAGGGAGACGCAAGAGGGAGGAGATATGGGGATATATGTATATGTATAGCTGATTCACTTTGTTATAAAGCAGAAACTAACACACCGTTGTAAAGCAATTATACTCCAATAAAGATGTTTAAAAATATATATCTATATATATATTTTTAAAAAAAGAAGGCCAGTAGCTGTAGGAGTGTGAAAATCAGGGGAGAGGTCTGTGCTAGGATAAGCCTCAGTGAATCCTCGGAGAATAGATGGTACTTAAACCCCAGAGACTGATGAGGTCACTTAGAGACACAGTGTAGATGGAAAGAAGACCCAGAACAGAGCCCGGAGCACCCCAATCTGTAGAGGAGAGGAAGAGGAGAAGAAACAGCAAGGAAGGCAGGAGAACCAGCAGAAGGAGGGAGTGATTGGCTGTGCCCAGCCCTGGGTCAGATGTTACCAACTAGGTAGCATGACACGAGTCTCTTGAAAAGACGAAGGACAATAAAACATGGGTCAGATAAATCCAGTACTATCTGGGATGCACAATGTGAAGGCCTGGGCAGAAGCAGAGCAAGATCCATTCACCCCAGCAACATTTATGGAGGGTCCACTCTCTGCCAGCGGCTGAGAACGTGGAATTTGTGTTCATTTATTCTTACTTGGTTTAATTAACAAACACTTAGAACTTGCTACTTTCCAGGCACTGTTCTAAGTATTTAACAACTATTAACTCAATGAATAATTAAAAAAACAATTTTTAATCTCTCATAGAATGATGAAGTCCTATAAGATACTTTTATCCCCATTTTACAGATGAGGAAACTGAAGCACAGAGATGTGCAAACTCAGACGGGGAAGGGACTTGTGGCCTCACTCCCCACCTTCCCCTAGGCCTGTGTCGGGACCAGATACAGATTAGTGAGAGACAGTCAGGTGAAGAAAGGAAGTCCACCACAGCTTGGTGAGTCCCGTGGCAGAGGTGGGGACAAAGTGCCATCCTGTGCACAGAGAATGACAGGACAGGCTTTGTGGCGGAGCCTGAGGAAAGGCTTGACCAAGGAGAGCTGGTATTTGAGGAGACTTGCAGATGGAGGAAGAGCTCCAGAGAAGAACTGCTGGTACCACCAGTACTAATAGCTAAGGTTTCACACCAGCCATGGTCGCAGGTGTGGTGGCTCCTCCAAATGGGAAACTGAAGAGTTTTATGAAGGGACTGCATAAGGGGAAGGGCAGGGATGGCTGAGCTGACAAGGCGTGGTAACACAGCCTGAGAGGAGCAGCAGCTGGAGGCCAGGGGCTCCTGAAGGGGCAACGGAAGGGGGTTCCAGAGCAAGGGGGAGCATGGCTGCAAGAGAGACGCCCAGTCAGACGCTGCAGCCTCAGCTGGGGGCACCTGCCTCGTGGTGGTCCAGCATGGAGGGAGCCGGGGAATCAGGACCCCACTCCCTTTCTCCCCAGGCCCTCTCACCACCCCCTGGCTGAACACAGCAGGAAGCAGAGGGCAGGGGGCCCATGCAAAGCTTCCTGGGACATAAAACTGGGTGGAGGAGGCGGGGTTGTGGGTCTGGAGGCAAAAAGGAAGAGATCCAGCGCACATTTTAGAGCCCTTGAAATTTTGGAGTCCTGGGCACTGTCCTAAGTACTTTATATACACTCATTCATTTAATCCCCACCACAGCCCCAGGAGGGCAAATGTCACCCAGCGGAACAACATGCATTATTTAACTTGCTTCTTGCTCTCTTTCTCCATCTTTGGCTGGGTGCATGCATGGAGTTGAATTTGCATAAGCTGAAGGTTGTGTGCTTCCGCTGTGCGGCTGTTCTGAAAGGCCAGTCCATATGCCGGAAGGCAGGGAGATGAGGCTGGAGAGGGCTCAAGGCCAAAGCCAGAATTTGCCTCCACTGCCCCAGACACGAGGCCTGAACCTTATGAGGGGGGAGATGCACCTCCCCCCGACACCATGCCGGCCAATAACACTGAGCCAGCTGAGCATCTGTCAGAGAATGCCCATGCTGGATGGAGGGGACCAGACACAGGTGGGTGGGAATGGGGGATTGATGTGATAAAGAGACCCCCACACAGTTTTTTGTAGATGGTGGCCTCTTTAGGGCTTCTGTGCCCATCATCAAGGGGGATCCAAGAAAAGGAAAAGCTTTCTAAATCTAGCTATAGAAAGAAGACATGGTCTTGCACACAGTAGGTGCTCAGTAAATGTGTATTGGACAAATGCAAACAAGAAAGTTCTGTCTGGTAAGTGGATATCATGTGGGAGTTAGAAAACAAGCAGGGGTTTTGGAGCCAGCAGGCATCTCATCTCTCCCACTTCTCTGAGCCTCGATTTCCTCATCTGTCTAATGGGGATAATAATATCCACCCACTTAGAGGGTTGTTGGGAGGTTAAAGATAATGCAAGTAAAGTTCTTCAGACATGATGGCCAGTCTGTAAGCAGAGTCTGTACTGAATGAGGGAGCCGGGCAAGAAGGGCCTCGGGCTGGGAGGCCCGTAAGGAGGCTCTGGGCTGGGCACGGTCAGAAAAGACTCTAGAAGAGGGGGCTTGGACTCCCCTTAAATGAAGGCAGGGGTCAGGTGGGAGGAGGGAGGGCAATCCCTCTTGCTTGGGTCTGGGACCTACTCTTTGTGAGCAGTGGGAACTGAGCTGAGAGGAGCCAGATCCAGGAGGCTGTGTACTAAGGAGGCATGGGAAGGTGACTGGAGTGGGCGGAGAGGAAGGAAGGAAGGCTCTAGTCTAAGGCTCAAGGAGTTCATTGGTCATTCAGCAGACACACTGAGCACTGTGCACCTGTGTGCATGGCACGGTGCTGTTGAAGACCTACTTTGTGGGTTACAGGTATCTGAGCTCAAGGTTTCAGGAGAATGGTACAAAGGGCCCGAGGGCAGGGTTCACTGAAGCTGATCCTTGGACTGGTGCTGGGCAGCCCCCCCCGGGGAGTTTGCTTGAACCCAGATTCCAGGAGGAGGGGATACCATATACATTTTTAAAATATTTAAAAAGTGAAATTTGAATTACAGTGGTGAGGTTACTGCATGTTTGGGCTTCTAGAGAAAGTTCCATGCTTCTCAGTTGTCTTTCTCGGTTCCTTTTAAAGCCCAGAGGCTGAGGTGTGACTGTGTGTTTTCACTCGGGTGTGGTCAGAGAACAAAGCAGTGCTATTATCCCTGAGTCTCTCTGGAGACATTCCCCGGTGGAGAATGGTCAGGGTCACCAGAGTACCACCATTTTGATTTATCACTTACATTTGTACTTAAAGAGCATTCTACATAAACCGGGTATGTTTTCCCAGATATAATGGTATGTGGATAATTTTTTAAATGGGCGAGTTGAATTTCTGGGAGTCGATGAAACATTCTGAGTGAGGATGGGAAGGTTCCAATATGTTGGGGGAAAGGTCTGTTCAGCTGCAGCCTGAGTCCCACTTGGGGAATGATGGAGATCCCCAAGGAGATGACCCTGGAGGAGCAGGTAAGGGCAGAACTGAAGGCCAGGATTGGAGTGACCTAAGCGGTGAGAGTGGATGGACATGAGGCTAAAGAGCTGAACTTTGCGGGCTGCCTCAGAGGGAGACTGGTAGGATGTGGTTTCTCTGTGGGGCCTCTGGATGCAGTGGTCAGCATTGGAGGGCTGCCCACAAGGACCAGGAACCTGGGACCCCCGAGAATAGGCTCTTTCCACAAAGAGCATCTCCAGGCATTCTGTGCTTGACCCAGGAGGGCAGAAAAGCAGAACCCTAGACTCTAACATTGGAAATTGCCTTTGTCTTCCATTCCCACTCTCCACCCAGTGCCTGAATGCTGTCTACCAGGAACAGTGCCTCACTTCTTACATTTAATGATGCAGCAGGAGGCATTTCTGCAAGGAGGGGTGGGAGACAGCTTCAGTCTTAGGGCCTCAGCGAATAAGAGATTTCCCTCTCCTCTACTTTGTCTTATGTCACCACCCATGGCTGGAATTGAGCTAGAAGCCCTTTGGTTGGGCTCTCCTCACTGCAATCAGAGCAGATGGGATTTTTATGCTTCCTTAGAGAACAGAACATCTGCGGTTCCAAGAGTCATCCAAAAGATGTTGTGTTTTCTTTCTTGTTATGAACCAAACCCAAAGGGTTTTTTTAATAGTACAGAGGAGAGTGGTGGGGATTAGAGATAAGGGAGATCCTCTTGAGAGCAAAGCATTTGAAATTTTGGCCTAAACAGGCCCTGGAATTTTTTCCTCTGGAAGGCCTGACTCACCCACGCAGTGGTGCCAGCAGGAAGAGCATAGCCTTTGGAATCAGATAGACCAAGGTTCAAATCTTAGCTCTGTCTCTTATTAGCTGCGGGGCCTTGAGTGAGATGGCTTAACCTCTCTGGTCTTCAGTTTCCTCATCTGCGAAATGGTGTGAGAACGTCGGCCGTGCAGGGCTGGTGAGATAGACAAATGGAATAAAGCCCAGAAAAGCTCCTGGTGCCATCCCATGATGCAAATATTATTTCCCTTCCCCTTCTGTTCCAATGATTCCCCTTCTCCCATCTGATTGTGGATGTACCAGGAGGCAGGGGGATGGACAAATCCATTTGATGCTTATTTATTGACCACTTACTATGCGTTAGTCACAAGAGATTTGGAACAAACAGACCTCATCTTTCCCTCATGGGGTTTTCTGTCTGATGAAGGAAACAGACCAATTCACAAAAAAGCAAGCCTTTAATTACAAATTGTGACTGTTACAGTGAAGGAATTGAAGCATCTCTGGGGTGTGGGAGTGCGTTCCGTTTAGGTAGGTGAGCAGGGAGACCTCCCTGGGGAGGAGGCCAGCCATGCAGGGAAGAGGGGAAGCAGTCCAGGCAGAGAAAGCAGCACATGCGATGGCCCTGAGGCTACAGCGAGTGTGGCCCGTGGGAAGCACTGAAAGGAGGCCCATGCAACCAGTCAGGAGCTGAAGTTGGGCTTTGATAAGTTAAGGTAAAGAATTTGGATCTGAATTTTGTTTTGAGTACAATGAGAAGCTATTAAGTACTCAAGTGATATGATCCAATTTATTTAAATATTTCTGGCCCCTGATCCTAGGGAAATTCAGAATTTTTCTCTGCTCAGACTCCTCTTCCACAGCCGCATGTGGGCAGCCCAGGCCTATCTTGACGCTGTTCCCCACCCCTCTCTTGCAGGCCCAGGCAGAGCAGGGAGAGAGAGTCCAGGCCGGGCCCTCATAGAGATGAGCATTTGGAGGTACCCACTTCTGTGGTGTGTGTAAAAGCCCGGGCTACCACCTAAGGTTCAGTACCACCCACTGTAGCTGATGCTTCTGTCCCCCATCTTCTGGCTAGCTGGGAGCCCCTGGCCTGGAGGAGAGGGGCAGTGAAGTAGGAGAAAGCAGCAGTACCCTTCTTGGAGCAGGTGGGATATAAACTTCTGTAGCTGCTGAAGCCCAACTGTGAGTCAGTGAGTGCAGGGCAAGCCTCCTAGGTTATTCTCATCTTTAATGAAATGCTCAGCCTAATTCTAGAGGGACGGGGGTACAGCTAGGTGGAGACAAGAAATCTGTATTCTGTACCCCTCCTGTTCAGCCCAGAAATCCCAAGGGCTGGGCCCAGTACGTCCTCTCTGTGTTGGGACAGACAGATTTCCCCCAACCTTCCAGAGTCCTTAAGATGCCCATAGAAAAAGGCAAAGGTGCCCTGGCCCTCCTCTGAGGACCAATCAGGTGGGAGCTTCCAGCTTCCAGCAGCAGCTTCTCCCTCTGTGGGCTGAGGCCCTGGACCATGCTGTTGGGCCTGGAGGCTGGAGGAGGGAGGGACCCAAGGACCCCTCGAGCCTCCACCCTGCCCTCTTACTCAGTCCTGGGCTGAAGAGAGAGCTAAGGATATAGTGCACAGAGATTCACACTGAGCTGTCCCAGGGAGTGGAATCTGGGGCTCCTGGCCCACCAGCTCCCCTGGGACTGAGGTGCTAATGAAACAGCTCTTGACCCTGACCTTGGACTCCCAGCCATTGACGTCAGTGAAGTTGAAATAATGTAACCCGATTCTCCCCTTGGGGTGGCGGGGGAGGCATACAGGGGCATGGGAAGGGGAAGGACTGACCAGAAGTCAGGGCCGACCCAGCTTAGGCCGGGACTGGACAAGGAAGAATCCAGTGGTAGGGCGCTCCCGGCCGGTGGGATGTGCTCTATGAGCGAGTGGCCTAAATCCTTTCTGAAAGCAGTTATCTGGCACTACAGCCACCATCAGGTAAGACAGTGGGCTTCTTCCAGAGCGGGGAGCTGACATTGGTGTTGCCACACTGGACACAGGTGACATAACCATGGAGGTGATCGGCAGCATGGCTGCCATGGGGGTGCATTGCTGTCACATGGGGGTTCACATGTATGGTATTCGTGTGCATCCCTGTGTGCACACGCATCACTCCACCTGGGGACGAGGCCTCAGCCTGACCACATCGGATGCTTAGAGGTACTCCTGGGGCCACATCGGGATGGTCTGCACAGTCTGATGTGTTGGAGTCAGGGGGCCACCCTGGCTCTGGCTTCCTTCCTCTTCTCACAACCCTGAGGAGATGTGGAGGAGGTCCCCCAGCAGGGGCCTCCCTTTCCCTGGGATCTGCTATTGGGGTGCTGGGCCTGGAGTTGTAATTCTGCCTTTGGGTTTTCCAGGTGGATTTTCTGATTGAAAATGATGCAGAAAAGGACTATCTCTACGATGTGTTGCGGATGTACCACCAGTAAGTGTACTGGGTCCAGCTCCTGTGGGCCACCCCAGGTACCTCTGTCTTCAGGGAAACCTGGGATGGATTGTTCTGAGACAGGAGGACCTCCCCCTCTTATCCTGGGGGGCTCAGGGAGGCTGATGCTCGGTGTTCCTAGGAATCAAATAGACACGCTACTCACTTGTCTCAGCAAATATTTACACAAATACATTGTGTATGGCTCTGTGCTAGCGGATAGGGGTACACGTATAAGCAAGACAGACTGGTTGCTGCCATCTAGTTGCTTACAGTCTGATGGGGGAGGCTGTCAGGTAGCCAGATAGGTTCAACAGAGTGTGATTGCTAGGATAGGACAGGAAATGCCAGCTGGTCCCAGTGCCAGCATCAGATGTCTGTTATCGCTCACCCGCTTTTTGATTCATTCAGCAACATTTATAAGCTCCTGTCACTGGCCGGGCACCATGCAGAATGTGGAAATGAATATCTACTTCCTTTCCTCAACTAACTTGTGGCTTAGTTGGGGGAGATGGACAGACACTAGCAACACAAGGAACTGTAATACAAGTTCCAGTGAAATAACTGCTGAGTAGAGGTAAAAGCAGGAATGTAAAGAAAGGAGTTCTCAGTTCTAACTGTGGAGGGAGGATCAAGAAGGCTTGAGCCAGGTTTTTGAAGGGTAAGAAGGATTTTGCTGGGTGGAAATATCAGGGAAGGACATTCCAGGATGAGAGATCAACATTAGCAACGGTTTAGAGATGTGAAAGCACAGGTTGTGACAGAGACCATAACAGCCACCAGCCTGGGCAGTTCCACAGAAACAGGTCATGGAGGCCCTGAGCCTACCAAGAAGGATGGACTGTGTCCTCTGGGCAGTGGGGAGCCATCGAAGGGTCTTGAGAAGAGGAGCAATTTACATTTTAAAAAGAGATGGGCTGAGAGTGAGCTAGTCAGCTGGCAGCTGGAGAGGTGCTGGCCCCAGACATTGAGGGTCTGAACGGTCAGAGGTGGAGGCTTGTGAGAGATAGTATAAGGCTGCAGCTCAGAGCAGGAAACAAGGGGATGAGAGGGCTCACTGCGATCTCACAGAGGTTTCCTGTCTGGAAGGATGCTGGGCTTCAGAAGTAGGCAGAGCTGACTTTGAATCCTGGCTTGATTTCATCCGCAGGATGAGTTAACAACCCCTACTTCGATGGTTTCCTTGAGATACTTACATGGGAGAATGGACTCTTCTGAGGCACCCGACCCATCGTTAGGGGCTCTGGGCATTTCAGGAGAGTCCTCCTCAATTCCAAGGCCTGGGCCCAGTGGGTGGGGACCCAGCCCAGGACTGCTTCCTCTGGGAATCCTGGGGTCTCAGAGGTCATGGCTAAGGGGGAGGCTTCAGGGTCCCTGTGTCTCTGCAGAACCATGGACGTGGTCGTGCTTGTGGGAGACCTGAAGCTGGTCATCAACGAGCCCAGCCGCCTGCCCCTGTTTGACGCCATCAGGCCTCTGATCCCACTGAAGCACCAGGTGGAGTACGACCAACTAACCCCCCGGCGCTCCAGGTGCGGAGAGAGCCACAGGCTGGAGGCGGGGTGGGGGGAGAGGTCACCCTGGGATGGACAGGATTGCTCACAAGTGGATGGGGCAGCACTGGCCATCAGGCCAGAGATGGGCCGTCACCGGCCCCTCCTCCCTTGGCAGGAAGCTGAAGGAGGTGCGTCTGGACCGGCTGCACCCCGAAGGCCTTGGCCTTAGCGTGCGTGGTGGCCTCGAGTTTGGCTGTGGGCTCTTCATCTCCCACCTCATCAAAGGTGGCCAGGCAGACAGCGTCGGGCTCCAGGTGAGTGAGCAGAGCTCGGGGAATGTGGGGACCAAGCCCTCAGGCTTCCTGCCTCCCCCTCATTCACTCACTAGGCTGTGTGGTGTAACATGGTCACCTCGCCCTTCTGAGCCTTTGGGAGAGGAAAAGGGTGACGTATCCTGACAGATTGTCCTCGGGCCTATAGAAGTGTGGCTGCAGGCACTTGCCTGTTTTCTTTTTTCTTCTTTCAATTTTAATTGGAGTATAGTTGATTTACACTGTTGTCTTAGTTTCAGGTGTATAGCAAAGTGAATCAGTTACACATATACATACATCCACTCCTTTTTGGATTCTTTTCCCATATAGGCCATTATAGAGTATTGGGTAGAGTTCCCTGTGCTGTACAGTATGTCCTTATCTATTTTGTATATAGTAGTGTGTTGCCTGTTTTCTTGAGGGGAGCTGAGAACCTGGCTCCCAGCTGTCGCTGCCCCTGCTGCACTGCACCCCACCTCCCTTATGTCTGAAGGAAGAGCATAATTATGTCCTGACACCTGAAGTTCTGGACACATAGCCTTCTCCCTGGAAGGGAAAAGGAAATACTGGCATCGTGCAGTGCTTCAGAGCATAGACTCTGGAGCTGGAATGTCCTGGCTTTGCTATTCATTAGCTGTGTGACTTTGATGAAATTACTTAACCCCCTGCCTCAGTTTCCTCATCTGTAAAATGGGATGATGATACTACTACTTACCTCATCAGGTTGTTAGGCCGGAATAAATGAATTCATATTACAAAGTACTTGTATCAGTATCTGGCTCATAAATGCTGTGTGTTAGTTTGCAGAAAACAACATGCATTTTATGCTCCCAGAATATATATGATTTGTTTGTGTTTGCTTAAGGAAACACACACACACACACGCACACAATGAAAAGCAGTTACTTGTTGGAGGGGGAACTGGAGTGGATGGGGGATAAGGTGAGATGGAGTCTTTTAAGGCTACGTCTTTTAATATTATTTGGCTTTTGAATCATATGAATGTACTATTTTTTTCTAAATTCTTTTTATTGAAGTATAGTTGATTTACAATGTGTTAATTACTGCTGTACAGCAAAGTGACTCAGTTATAAACATATATACATTCTTTTTCATATTCTTTTCCAGTATGGTTTATCACTGGATATTGAATATAGTTCCCTGTGCTGTACAATAGGACCTTGTTGTTTATCCATTCTATATATACCAGTTTATGCTGTGTGTTTGTTAAGCAAGCAGAGAGGGAGATTTAATAAACACCTATAATGTGCCAGGTAACATGTTGACAGCCAGTTCTCATTGTATGCCTGGGCTTTCTCATCCCCATTTTACAGAGTTGATAGAAGATCAGGGACTTGACTAGAGTCACACAGCCAGTAAGTGGCAAAGCCAGGATTTAAACCTGGGTCTCCTGACTGCCAAGTCCAGGGATCTCTCTTCAGCACCCCAGGGGCCCCTCCCTTGGGGTCGCCACGCCTCAGTGTCTGGGCAGAGATGGGCAGACCTCCAGGTCTCGCTCCTGCCAGAGCCCAGAGCTGTGTTTTTATATGTCCAGACAGAAGAGGCCCTCCCACCCCCGCCCAGAGCTTCCAGCATGTTTGTTACCAGCATCCCAATCTGGGCTGCCAAGCCAGGGGCTTCAGGGGCCCTGACGGCTAATGGTACAAGACACCGTGGAGTGGGAGGTGGAAACTGGGAGCTGACAGACATCGCTTTGTTCTAAATCCCTGTCTCACGGCTCACTGGTAGCGTCTGAAATTTCAGCCCCTTCATTATTCCTCTCCTGTGCCACACATTTTCCAGCCCAGAAACACAGCCAGAGAAAAAAACATAATGAGCTCTTCTCTTGGCGTCAGCTGAGCCCTCTTTTTTTTCCAGGGTGAGGTCTCCTCCTAGGACAAGCATTTCTCAACGATTCCTCCATGAATTGGGGGCATCAGGGCATTTTAATGAAACTTAGACTTTTACCTTCCTGCCTGTTTCTCAGGCTTATGAATTATCAACCCTTTCTCGGGTTAACGGGCTCATCTCTCCTTTGTGCCGCTGTCCCTCAGATCGTCATTTCACTGTTGCCCTTGCACAAAGGGCCTTTTGCAGGGCTCCACGCGGGAGCGAGAGGGAGAGGAAAGCCAATCCTGCAAGCTGAGCTGGGGGTTGTGTGGGAATCATTCCACTGGGGTCCCGGGCAGGTTCCCTTTTGGAACAACACAGGGAGCTTCACTCAGGGCAGCTTGGGGAAAACATCTGCATCCATTCACCTGTGTGGGTGGGGTTCATGTTTCTGGGGAGATCGCATGTCTGAGGGTGGGGGAGGGGCACGTTCAGATACAGCCTGGCTCAACTGAAGGTCCCGTTGATTTGACCTGTGAGACTGGGCCCCAAGTGGGGGGCTTGGACCCAGCCCTGGGACTCCTCCATCTCTGCACTTGTGCCCCTACTGGAGTTATTTTAGATTTTTGTCCAAGTGTATCCTGTCTGAACCTACATCCTCTGCCCTGCACAACTTGCTGTATAGTCCAAGGCTAGAGAATAATCTGTGTGCCTTGGTTGTCCCAGCTGTAAAATGGACAGAGTTATCCCTGCCTTTCCTATGGGACTTGAGGGCTCTGTCCGGTGGCAAGGATCCAGAGAGGACAGGACACAGGGAACTGCAGCCAAGCTTGGCCAGAGTCCCTTCTTTTCTGCTTCCAGACACCCAAGAGACAACACTTGTCTGTCAGGGAGCCCTGATGTCAAATCTCAGCAACACTGTTCACTAGCTGGATGACCTTGAGCAAGTCACCTCACCTCTCTGAGCCTCAGTTTCCTCATCTGATTAACAGACACGCAGAGCTGTTGTGAAGAACTGCTGCAAGGAGGCCATCCAGCCATTCCCCTTCCATGAGAAGGCCCCAGAAACCTAGAGGGGTCCTTAGTGACCACCACCCCCCGCCCCTGTGGCACCTCTTTGAGCCCCTTGCCAGACCACTGAGAAGACGGGGGTCTGGGTCCAGGTGTGGAAGGGAAGTGTTCAGGTGACAATAGGGAGAAGGTGACTCTGGGGGTTGTTGTAAAGGGTAGGTGTTGGCCCAGAGGACCCCTCAGAGGCTATGTGCCCACCCAGCCCCCAGACCTCACTGAGAGTCAAGCTGCGTCCCCTACACTTACTAACAAGTCTCTAAAGGGTCAGCATGTGTGGTGTGAGGTAGGCCGCCAGCTGACCTGCCCTGGCCTCAGGCTGGAGAGGGTCGGGTTGTCCACGATCCAGTCCCTGCTCTGTAGCTAATGACTGTGACTGTGGACAAAACATCACCTCCTGGGCCTCAGTTTCAACTGATGTCTGAGGATCCTTCCAGCCCCGTAGTTATTAAATGGGGAGCTTCAGGACTGATCCCCAGGGCCAAGGTGCTCAGAGGACAAAGGCCAGGGAAGAGCTGCTTGAATCTTGTTGGAGGGTCACCCTTCGCATGAATTCCAGAACCTGATGGTGCCCCAGTGGGTGGAAGGGACAGAGTGAGGGTACAGAATCCTGACTTCTCCTCCCAGCTCTGCTACCCGCTCTCTGTGCCCCTCGCCCCCATCTTGGTTCCCCCATCTGTAAAATGGGCAGAAAGACTCCTGGAGAGCAGGCCAGGAGTATCTGGCCATGAGCCTGCCCAGCTGCTCGATGCTTCCTCACCCTGGTGCGTCTTCTCTCTGCCTGTGGTTAAGGTAGGGGACGAGATCGTCCGGATCAATGGGTATTCCATCGCCTCCTGCACCCATGAGGAGGTCATCAACCTCATCCGCACCAAGAAGACTGTGTCCATCAAAGTGAGACGTGAGTGAGGCCAGAGCACGGGGGTGCTGACGGTGGGGCACCTGGTGGTACCCAGCTCCTAGGGGAGGAAGGGAGGGCAGAGGAGCCATCCTAACCCCCATACCTTTCTCCCACAGACATTGGCCTGATCCCTGTGAAGAGGTGAGCAGGACCCTCCTCTGCAGGCAGACTCCTCCCTATGGGCTCAGGGTCCTGGATCAGCCTGGGGTCTGGCCAGCACTGCCCCTGGGCCAGTGATGGTGCAGGCTTCAGATGGGGAAGATTTGGATTTGGGGCCTGGTGCCTCAAACATCTCTCCCTAATGACCCACCTTCTACTTTCCCCTGCCATCAGCTCTCCCGATGAGCCCCTCAAATGGCAGTATGTGGATCAGTTTGTGTCGGAATCTGGGGTAAGGGTCAGGACCGCCGGTGATGGGGGCTGGATGGGCTGGATGGGGTAGCTGGCCCTGAAGGAAGGCCTTCTCTAGGGATGTGTCCTCAGGGGCTTCATATAGGCCCCCAGCACATCCAGAATGCCCCTGTGGGTGGTGGCCCAGCTGGTATAGACACACACTCCCAGGGACAAAACGGCAGTCGGGCTCATGTGGGGACAGCATCGCTCGCCCCGAAGGCCTTATGAGCACAAGAAGCCCCTTGCACAATGCGGACACCCGGTGACCTTATCGTCTCCCTCCCTCAGGGTGGGCAGACCAGCCTGGGCTCTACCAGCAGTCAGGAAAACAAGGAGAAGAAGGTCTTCATCAGCCTGGTGGGCTCCCGGGGCCTTGGCTGCAGGTGGGTGGCAGGTACGCCCTGGGGCTCACTCATGGCCAGCAGACCCCAATAGGTCCCTCACACCATTCCCCTTCCTCACTGCTGCTTCTGAGGAGACTTTTGTCCACTAGCGATGACACTTCTTGGTGCTTGATTTCCCCTCTGAGCTTCACAACAGCCCTGTAGGGCCAGAGGGACAGCTCTAACAGGCCCATTTTACAGAGGAGGAAACTGAGGCCCAAAGGCAGAGCCATGTTCCTTTGGTGGGCCCTCAAGTCATGCAAAAGGAACCTGTCAAGCTGATCATGTCTGTCACAGTTCCCTTCTCACTTATTACCTTGTGGCTTCCTTAGGAGGCAGCCAGGGAGTTGCAAACAGGCATTGGGTCTCATGGGGCATTCTTGTTAAGCACACAGGTACTGCAGTTAGAGATCTAGGCCCTGCTGTGCCACCTATGAGCTCTAGAACCTTGGACAAGTTACTTAACCACCCTGACCCTCAGTTTCTTTTATTTATTTATTTGTTTGTTTGTTTGTTTTGGTTGCTTGTTTGTTTGTTTTGGTTGCATCAGGTCTTCGTTGCAGCAGGTGGGCTCCTTAGTTGCAGCTCGCCAGCTCCTTAGTTGCGGCACGTGGACTCCTTAGTTGTGGCATGCGAATTCTTAGTTGCGGCATGCATGTGGGATCTAGTTCCCTGACCAGGGATCAAATCCGGGCTCCCTGCATTGGGAGCACAGAGTCCTAACCACTGTGCCACCAGGGAAGTCCCCTCAGTTTCTTTCTCTATAAATCAGCAGTAATAGTCCCCATATCACAAGGCTGTTGTGAGGAAGAGTGAGATGACAGAATGAAGTACCAAGCTTAGTGCCTGGCAGGTAGTAAGCAGTTCGTAAATATTAGCTATTATTATTTGTCTTTTTTTTTTTTTTGACCGCACCACAAGGCTTGTGCGATCCTAGTTCCCCGACCAGAGATTGAATCTGGGCCCTCGGCAGCGAAAGCGCAGAGTCCTAACCACTGGACCACCAGGGAATTCCCTAAGTTATTCTTCTTATTTCCATTCCATCACATTTCTGACAAGCATAAGTGATTAAAAAAAAAAAGTCCCTCCTTTCTAAGAAATTATAGCTTAATATAGAAGCCAACCACATAAACAGTTCCAGTATTGAGGGACTCTGTCACGGAGCTGCATTCTGGGTCAGGCGTGGCAAATAAGTTTTCCATCCTGTGCTCTCTCTAGTCAGTTAGTGGTGGCTGCCCTGGAGTACTATTTTGAAAAGAACTTTAATGCTGTATCTAGGCGTAGGTGGGAAAGAGTGTTGCGATTGATTGGTGATATCTGCCACAGATCTGGGAGGGGAGATTAACAAACAGTACAAGTGCCATCCTTGCTGTAGGTGTTTTAGCAGCACGGGGAAGGGAGCAACCAGCTTAGTCAGGGGATAGAATAAGGAGATTGGTTAAAACCTTGTAGAGGAGATAACATTTGAGTGTTGAGGAATGCATAGGAAAATGCTAGAAAGAGAGAAGAAACAGCATATGCAATAGGTTGGATGAGAGGTTGGGTAGGGGGAATTAGACGTAGCTTTCTGTTGGTAGTTGCCACAGGGAAATGAGGCTGAACAGGTAGATGACAGAGGGCTTGGGTACTGAGCTCATGTGTGACCTGGACACACAGGCATGGGGGCCGGTCATTGAAAATGAGCCAGCACTGAAGAGCAGAGGCTCACCTGATCTTCCGAATCTCCCACAGCATTTCCAGCGGCCCCATCCAGAAACCTGGCATCTTCATCAGCCACGTGAAGCCTGGCTCCCTGTCTGCTGAGGTGGGGCTGGAGGTGAGTGACCCTGGGCCTGCCCCAGTGGGGCCCCTGTGGGGTGCAGGGTCAGACTGTGATCGCACAGGGATGGAGCACGTGCTTTCCCACACAGCCCTCTCTCAACACTCACTGGCTGATGATTCCTACTAACCCCCAATGGGAAGGCTTCACAGAGGGGGTGACATTTGAGCCTTTCTCCAGCCCTTCTCCAGCTCTGAGAGCCTTTGGTCCTGCGCTTGGGATGTAGTAATAATAATCAGAATTGACATTCATTGAGCGTTAACTGGATTGGACATTGTTCTAAGCCCTTTAAAATGTATGAGAACTCTGAAAATTAGGTACTATCGTTAGCCTCATTTTACAGATGAGGAAACTGAGAGCCAGAGAAGGATCTTTCCAAGATCATGTACATAGTATGGCAGGGCTGGGATTCAAACCTAGGTGGTCTGATTCCAGAGCTAGATAGAACTCTTAACCTCTTCTTTGGACAAGTTATTTCCTCTTTCTCTGCTTCAGTTTCCTATCCTGTAAAATGGGGGTGCTAGCCTTCCTTCTGGGGTCGTTGTGTAGATTAAATGTATTAATACATATGCTTAGAACTGTGTCTGGTACATACTGAGGGATTGATTAACGTTAGCTATTATACTAATTATTATTACGACTCCACACAGAATCTACTATATGAGAAGCTTAAAGGCTCCTAAGTCTACAAACTGAGTTTTTAAAGCAAATGTCGTAAATTCAGCCAAAGTAATGAACTTCTAAAGGTGTAATATTTGACAACTGATGAAAGAGATATGGGGTGGAGGAGCCCTGGGAGGACCCTATTGGAACTCTGCTCTTTCGGAAGAGTTGAGGTACAGCTACTTGAAGACCCAACGTCTGATGCTGGCCTCCAGGGGGAGCTCTTCCAACAGACTGAGTGTACAGATAATACAAACATGCTGATCACTCTCCATTTCTCCACCAGCCAGGGGACCAGATTGTCGAAGTCAATGGCATCGACTTCTCCAACCTGGACCACAAGGAGGTGAGATGTGGGTTTTTCACCTTCTGGCTGTGATCCTCTCTGCTGTCCTCTTCTCACCTACGTCCCCCTTGCCACAATGTCTGAAACCTTCTGTGCTCTCCAGAGGCCTCAACTACTCTGATCTGTCAGGTCTCAGCTGGCTATCTCCCTGTCCCCACAGGCCGTGAACGTGCTGAAGAGTAGCCGCAGCCTAACCATCTCCGTCGTAGCTGGAGCTGTAAGTCCAGAACGAGCTGGTGGGGGCCCTGTGACCCCTGACCTGCAGCCCAGCTGCTCAGACCCCTGATCTCTGCCACACACTCGTGGGAAAGGCCAAGGGGTCTTCTTCCCTGAAGCTCTGATAGCAGCTGGGGAGGATTTCTGCCCAGCCAGAAGCTTGGGTCAGACAGAGCAGGAGCCGCAATGCCTGACATGGGGGGCCACGGAGATGAGAAGGCAACCCAAATCTTGGCCCTCAAACTCTGGCAGTGGACTTCTAGGTTCCCAGGGGACTGAGCAAGGCGCCTCTTTTCTCCCCATGAGGGCCGGGAGCTGTTCATGACAGACCGGGAGCGGCTGGCAGAGTTCCGGCAGCGCGAGCTGCAGCGACAGGAGCTTCTGATGCAGAAGCGGCTGGCGATGGAATCCAACAAGATCCTCCGGGAGCAGCAGGAGATGGAGCGGCAGTGAGTGTGGCCAGCCAGGAGGCCCCTGCCCTGCCCTCCCAGACCACTGTACCATCCCACCCGCCTTTCTTCCTGCCCACTGCATCCCGAGCTGACTTTATTCTCTCCCTCGAGGCCTGTCTTCAGACCAGATGGGCTCAGTGATGCTCAGTGGAAGCATCCCCTGCCTCCAGACCACGAGGCTCCTCCCTCCTTGCCAAGGAAAGCCCTTGATTTCCAAGACCCAGGAATACGGAAAATGAGGATGCTACTAGCAATAACTAACATTTGTCAAGTACCAACCACGTGGCTGGCGTTGTATTAGGGCCTTGTTTACGTTCCTCAACTGAATTCCCATAATAGCCCTGGGAGATAGATGGTATTAACCCATTTTATAGGTGAGGAGACTGAGACTCAGAGAGGCTACACCACTTGTGTACAAAGTCAGACATGGCTAAGCTGTGGAATTCATACCCAGGCAGTTTGGCTGCCCCATCTATGGTGATAAGAACTACCCCCCACCGACCCCAGAGTGGCTGGGATGATGACTGAGAGAATTCATAAGTCAAAAACTATTGTCAAGATCCCAATCCAGATACATTCTATGAGCATAATAAGAATTTGGGAAAGGAAAGTGGATGGGATCTTTCCACCTCTCCCATCACAGAATTTGCCTGAAGAACTACCCTGGGTGGTACCTCTGCCCATTACTCTGGCCTTGCTTAGCAGCCCCAGCTTTGCCCCTGGGGTCTAGGGCCCTCCTCTGGGAGGACCTCACTCAGTCAGTCACTTTATGCTGGTGTTTAGAGGTGGCTGCATGGCATGTGGCCTGCACTGAACTGCCTCCAGTCTCCCGCAGTGCAGAATCTCTGCTCAGCAGTGCCAGACGAAACCACACAAGAGCACAGGATCCAGACTTTTCTGGACCCTCTTTCCCAGCATCCAAATTTGGTCCAGGCATCCTTGGAAAGGAGCCTGGAAGAAATATTTAAAACTTTTCTCAAATCAGAGATTAGCTGCAAGGAAGAGTTAACTTCTCTGACATAGATTCCAACATGCCAACTTGCATTTGTGTTTCAGAAGGAAAAAGGAAATTGCCCAGAAGGCAGCAGAGGAAAATGAGAGATACCGGAAGGAGATGGAACAGTGAGTGCCTTGGCCCCATGTGTCTGCACACACATGTCTCTGGGACGTGGCCCCAGAGGCCACCTCCAGGCCCAGTTTACCTGGCCCTCTTGTCCCCCTGGCGGACTGTCCTTTATTTGTAGTCATTCCATAATCCTAGTAAAACCCATCATATTAGGGTAACTGGAATACAGTCTTGTAACTGTCAGGGTGGCATTCACACCTGATTTAGAATACAAGTGCCAGGGACTCGTTTTCGTCACGGCTACAACCACGTGGCTTCTCCCCAGGCTGGTTGACGTTCCCCAATAGGCAGAAGGCAGGCCTGCAAAGGTTCTGACTCCAGTCACAGGCGTCTTATTTCAGGATCGTGGAGGAGGAAGAGAATTTTAAGAAGCAGTGGGAAGAAGACTGGGGCTCAAAGGAACAGCTCCTGTCGTCTAAAACCGTCACCACCGAGTTGCACCCAGTACCCCTTCGCAAGCCAAAGTGTATGTATCATGCGCCAGGGGAGAGGGGGCTTCCTTCTGGGGCCTGGGGATGTCTAGACAAAGATAGAGGTCTCCCGCCACTCACCACCACCTGCCCAGGTGAGTAGGCCATGGCTGTCTCTTCATGGAGGGGTGGCCAAGTGCCAGGTGCTGTCTGCCAGGGCATTGGGATGGTTGGGATCTGCCTGCCCTCCTTGTCCTGGGGGCCGGCTGCCAGGCTCTCCCCCATGACACAGACTCAGGCATGTGCCCTTGGACTTCTGAAGAGGGGCTGGAGAGCTGTGGCAAAAGCCAACTGCTGATGGGATTATCATCCTAGTATGTCAGGTGTTGTGTCCTCCTCTTGCCCAGTTCTGAATTGGGGCTGGGGTAAAACAGCAAGAAAGAGGGCAAGGGGCTCACGTGAGAGAAGGACTCTGGTGGTCCAAGGCTGGTGAGCAATTGCGGGAGGAGCTTACCGAAGTGCCCCTACCACCTGCATCCCTGTGTGTGGACTGCAGTCACGCCACTCCGAGGATGGAGCCGGGGAGAGAACTGTGTGACCCTCCCAGGCACCAAACTGCAGCCATCCTTGGGCCTCAGCAACCTCTGCCCTTCCCATCTCCTTTCTTCCTCTGTCCTGTGTTCCCACGTCCACTCGCAGTCCAGGCCCCCACCACGTGCTCCCCCGTGCACCTGCTCTCCACCCCAACTCCCAGGCTGTCATGTCTCTTCAAGGGGCAACCCACCAGGGCAGGGTTGGGGGCTCAGTCTCAGTGCTTCTTCAGTGGGGTAGTGGTAGGGAGCCAGGAGCCAGGCAGCTTGGGGGGCCGTGGCAATCACAGGTCCAGGATGCCTGGTTGGGCCTTTACTCGCTGACTTTACAGCTGTTTCGGTTTGTACTTGACACAAGGCAGATTCTACTCCAGCTGACTGTGCTCAGCCGACCTTGGACCCTCCCAAGAACCAAGGTCCCCCCACTTCCCCTGTGCAGCAGCCATTTGGGATCCTGTGATGGGGTCCGGACAGCTTTGGCCCCAACTTTGAACCATACCCGAGCCCTAGAGGGACATCAACTTGCCAACCCAGGCCACTTGGGTCAACAAGAGGCGCAGGGCATCTGGATGGTTCCACGTCACCCCTCCCTGGTGCAGGGCAAGCATCTCCCAGCACATTTCTTGCTGGAACCGGGGCAATGTCATCTTGGGTCCTCTCCGAAGGACAAAGCACTTTCTCATCAGCCACCCCCATGACATTCGGTATGAGTTGAGGATGTGGCCAGAGCTAGATTCCCGGCGAATAATCTGTGCTTTAGACAGGTAGCTAATTTGCTCTTCGGAGTGAAATAGGAGCTTCCGAAAGAGAGAAATCGATTTTAATTGCTTCTCATGAAAGTAATCCTAGTCAATTTAGTACCTTCCTAGAAATTGGGTCTTGGCCTCAAAGCAAACACACTCTCTCAGGAACTGTAAAAAATAAAAGCCCTTTCTCTAGCTATTTATTCAGTGCTTTTCGACCAAATCAAGCTTCTTGAATAAAAGGAGCAAAAACTTTCCCTTTGCTGGAGATATAAATGTCTTCTAAGGGAACGGGAGGAAGCAAGTGATTGAGGACCAGGCTCTGCCGGCCTGAGCTGAGGCAGCCAGGCCACCGCCATCCATTTGCATCTGCGTCGGCAGTTTAATTTTACTTTGGAGATCAGGCAGGAAGTGCAGGAAGGCCTCTGAGCCAGCTCAGTTCCCACCTTTTCCCCATTCCTCGGAGGCTGGAATGGTCTCTGCCTTTTAGGGCCGACAGGCCAGACTGCAGCCAGCCCCTCCCTGACCACTCTTCAATCTGGGGGTCCAGTCAGCTGACAGGTTCTACCTGACTCAGGTGTCTTGTGCCTGTGTGGAGCCAGCATTTTTGAACAGACAGGAAAGAGTGTGAAGCATCTCTTGCCTGGAAAATGAAGCCACTCATCCTAATGATCAGGGGGGACTGACTGTTCCCCTCCCCGCCTGCTTCCCAGGGGCTCTGCCTGCCTACCTATGACCGACCTCAATGTTGAGCAGAACCTCAACATTACACTGAGCCCTCAAAGCCAGGACGTACAGTCACAGAGGCCCCAGAATAGCTTTCCTTAGCAAAAGCAAAAGGGGGCAGAGGGGTAATTAAGGTTCCCAGAGCTGGAAGGAGGCTTGAAAGATAAGTTTAAATAAGAGCTTTCCAGCCTTCTCATCAAGGACCCCATCTATTAGCCCCCAATCCCATTAGACCCCATGTTTTGGAAGTTGAGTTTTTTCCTACTACACTAGTAAGTAATCATTTATATTCACTGTTTTTTTAAGTAGTCCCTCTTGTTAGCAAGAGAGCATCAGCGTTCCATTGTGGAGTGAATATAAACCGAGCCAAAAGCAAAGGAACTTACGTATAGCCTTTTCACAGGTTAATAGGCCAGCTCTTCTAATTAATATTTTGAAATATTAATAAGCAGCTCATAGCAGACTCAAACACTACTCTCCAGGGCCCCAGGGAGGCCAGAGTCCAGGTTAGAAATCACTGGAAAGGACAGTTTGCTATTCTCCACATTAGGTCAGAATTCATGTCTTTCTAAGCACACGTGCCCCTTTTACCCCTTGGGACCTCCTCACCTCCTCAGGATCCCAAACTTCTGTCTGCTGCCCACACACACAGTTCTGACATTCCCTGGGGACCCAGAGCTCCAAGGGTGATGAGAAGAAGCTGGGAGGATCTGTTTCCCATTGCAAGCCCTTGACATCAAACGTGTATAATACTCAGATATTCCTGTCATCAGTACTGCACCTCCTGTTTCAACCAAACACTCTGCAAAATGGTTCTCATGCTGCTGTCAGATCAGAGGCCCCTGTTGTGAGCCCATTTTACAGATGGAGAAATGAGAACTACCAAGGTTGAAAGCACTGCACGCACCATCCCAGAGCAAGAAACCTTCGCTCTGGATTCCTGAGCCCTGTTCTCGCCCCTGACCTCCCAGCTCTCCCATGGAGTAAGCTGGTCACAGGCCCCCAGGCACCCCCAAGCACCTCTGGCCTCTTGATCTCCCAAGTCCTTCTTGGTTCACCAACTTCCTCCTCTTTTCCCGGGTAGATGATCTGGGAGTGGACCCCGAGTTTGATCCAGCAGATGACCTGGACGGAGGCACGGAAAAGCAGGGAGAGCAGGTTTGCGGCCCCCGCTTCGCTCCCTGGCCTTGCTGCTCTGTTTGCCTTGCCCGCCTCCTCCTGCCAGCCCTGCAGACACCCAGCTCTGAGGGTCCAATATGTGGTAGGGACTCCTGGAGTCCGGGAAGCTCCTCCAAGCCCCGGCTTGGTCCAAGCACTGCACACAATACCTTAAGGACAAGACTCACGGCCAGGCTGAAACGTCAGCTGGAACTGCTGGTTCAAATATTTAATACTACCCAAGCCTAAGTTCTTTCTCTGCTGCTCTGGCCTCTCTCCCAAGACTCCCTAGACCTCCCCAACATCGAGCAACTAAGAGGATAGTGCTGGGTCTAGCAGGGGGCTTTCTAGATCCTGTTCCAGAGCTCAGGCTGGTCAAGGGTGGGTAATTAAGCCATCACTTCTGGCCAGGGAGCTTCAGCCTTGAGGTATTAGCCCATCCGTCATGCTGTTGCCTGGGGAAGGCAGGGGGCTGGTGATCTGGCCTGGGTGGGGATATGCTTTTCTGGGGGCAGATCTCCTGCCCACTGCTGCTTAAGTGCCCTTCCCCGAGCTGACCCTGCCAGAGCCTTCTCTTTCGCCGTTGAAAGCAGAGGACGTGGCCTGCTCTGTGAGACAAGACAGTTTTGTTCTGTCTGACAGTCGTTCTAGGCAGAGACCCAGGCTCCCTTTTGTTTCGGGTTATTTCTTGGATGGAGGAACCTGACGCCAGTCAGGAGAGGCCTTGTTCAATGGGGCTTTGTGTTTGCAGACTGTGGCTGTGATGGGGAAAAGCTCATCCTTCTACAAGGGGCTTTCTCTTTGACTTTCTGGCACTGACTTCTGAAGCCAGTGTCCTGGGGGAGGCAGCTGACAGTGGCCCGGGGCCTGGGAATCGGGCCCTTTCTCAGGTGGTCTTGGGCCTGCTTTACAACCCAGGTCAGGCCAGGTAAGTGGAGAGTCAGACAGAGGGTGCGGTTCTGCTGTTGAATTTGCCGAGGCTGCTCTTCATCTCACAAAGCCGCGAGTTCCTTGGGAACCCACCTCCTCCTGGCTGCTGCCCATGGATGCTCTGGTTGAGCTGAACTGCATCTCATTGCTTTGTTCTCTGTGTTCTTATAGCCTTTGGATGGTTTTATCGCTACGATGGCAAATTCCCAACCATCCGGAAGGTAGGCCAGGACTGGGTGCTGTTTGCTGCTGAGTTTGCCGTTGGTTTTGACCTTTTCCAAACATTGTTTCTTCTCCTGTCGTCTCTCAACGGTGTGACCGCCTGTTCACTGGGGGGGGCTAACCCTGTCTGTGCCTCTCTGTCAGACTGATGTCAGATGGCAGGGCGCTGTCACAGCGGCATCGTGGGGGAGGTATTCATGGGCTGAGACCTTCCCAGGTACCATCAGGCACTGCTGGGTCGGCACCAGCCCCACTGGGCACGGGACAGGGCAGAGCCATGGCAGGAAACTTCTGCTTTGTTTCTCAAGTAGAACCAGAGGCCAAGACCAGAAGCCAAGGTCAGACAGTGAAAAATCAAGTTGGGTGCAGGTTATGAGACATGCACACAGAGGATTTTATTTGAAAAAATAATAAAAGGAGATGTACAGGTAAAATCTTTTCCAGGCACTAATAACTAGATAAATGTAAAAGAACTAGCGTCTCCTCCACACACACCTCCCATCAGAAATCATGTCACTCGAAAATCACTCTTGGTGAATAGGAAAGCTTATTTTCCTCTATTCATTAGTCCAGTCATTCCAGAAATAGCTGGTATTTTGGTTTTCATTTCATTTCCAAAAGAGAGAAAAATTGCATCTAGGTAGAAGCAAGAGCACATCCACCCCATCTGCCTCTCCTCTCAGTCTGGGCCAGAAGGAATATCTGCCATGAATTTAACTGACAGCTAAAGGACAACAGAATCATGTCCCTCATGCTGGCTCTGAAAATCTATTGACATTTTTTCTAGAGTCATGTGAGATGCTTTGTCTCCCAGCAGCTGGAGCGAAGTCCCCAGGTAATACAAGTGGCCCTCTATGGCCGTGATCAGCAATGCACAAAATTCCCCTTATTTGAAAAGATAACTATTCAGTGTCTTCTTGAGCCCTCTGGGTCTCAAGGCGCCCAGGCCTGTGACCTCACAAAGTCTATTCCAGCGCCTGAAGGATTCATGTTTCTGACTGAATCCTTTCCCCAGGACGGCTTGAGTAAATCACGGAGACCAACCCTACTTGTAGGAGGCCGCCATCTGGCAGGGCAGGCAGATTCACACACAGCTAAGTAACATGTATGGAGAAGGCTAGTGTGTGATCAGTAGGCGATGCTATGGGGCAGCTTGCCTTTCTGCATCAGTAGGCAGGTACTTTTCTCTTGGAGATGGGACAGAAACTGTCATATCTGCCTGCCCCACCCAGGAGCCCTAGCTCTAAAATCTTAACACTGGTGGTTTTTTTTAAACTAGTAGAGTGGCCATGCCTATTATGATGCTCCCTGTGAGAGGCCATGCCCTTAGTCTAGCAAGCTGCCATTGGGTAGAATGTTTCTGGCTCCTCTTGGGGAATTGTCTGAATTGATAATATGATAGTAGGGATTCATCTATCAACTGAGCTGAGAGTCTACTGAACAGGGTAGGAAGGAATCAAGCAGAACTCTGAAGTAGTGAAAAACATTTTCTCAAGTGGCTCACAGACTGCTCTGGGGGTGAGTCCCCATATCCTAGATGGGGAACCATCTCCAAAGCACCTGTGCACAGAGGTGGGGGTAGTCTTTAGGAGGGGAGGCAGAATGACTCGGTCACATGTCCATAATGACCCGTCATGCCCCTCCAGCTGTGGACAAAGTTGTGTGTCCATTGCTGGGAAACTCAATTCCTCCTTCCTGGCCTTGGATGCTAGGATGATTCAGGAATTCTGAGAGTAGGCCCCAGGAAGCCTTGTGGGTTTGGGGGTGAGCTCAATGAACGTGCAGGCTTCCTCCTTCCCCAGAGTGTTGACTCTCTCTGCTGGCCCCTGTCCTCCATGCTGTGTGATGGGGTCTGACGCTCCCTCCTACCATGCTCCATTGCCCCCAGCTCATCAGAGCACCGTGGGGAAACTCACGTCCAAACTCTGGCGCCACCACTTACTAGATGTTTGACGTCCAGCAAGGGACTTCACCTTTCTGAACCTTGGCTCTTTCATCAGAAGGGGGATAATATGTATTTATAAGATAATCAACTTTTAATCCCTTGGCACATAGGTAGTCCATAAATCTTAATTTTCTTCATTCCTTACTCCCTGGCTTCCCTGCAAGCCCATGGGAGAAGCAACCAGGAAGGCAGACGTTGTGGTCTAATTCAAACAGGAAAAAGAAGTCTGTTTGCCCTGCATCTCCTTCCCCCAGTCCTCTTCAACCCTGACGGCCAGTGAAGAGCAGTTAGGCCATCCTCCCTACCTTCTCCTGCCCACCATCTCCCAGTCCTGTAGTTTCTGTCTGGTCCTCAGTTCGGGAGCCTAGTTCAGAGGGAACAGTGGATTTGGACTCTCCAGGATGAAATGGTCTGGAGTTTAAGCATCAGGACAAAATCTGATGTCCCTGGCTCTGGGCTCCCAGGTCGGAGGCTGACACCCTTCTCCTCTAGCTCAGGACAGGGGATCTGTCCCAGATTTTCTCTAGAATCTACCAAGATGCACCTGTGATGTCTGAACATCCAGTTGTTGGAGAAGGCATATGCCCAGATACTAAGAAATAAATACAATGCTTTTTAAAATACAGAGCTTTGAAGCTCACGAAGCTCTTTCATAGATGTTATTTCATTGGCTCTGAATGGCAAACCTGTGGGGTAGGTATTTCCCCCATTTTGGAGATGAGATAAACCAGGCCCAGAGAGGTTAAGGAACTTAACCAAGGTCACAGAGCTTGTTAGTGAACTAGTAAGCCAGTTCTTCTGGCTGGCACAGGGAAATGTGTCTCACTCTGTGATGGGTAGCAGCGTCCTGCCTGTCCTTAACCTTAAGCCCAATGCCCAGTGTGGTGGGGCAGAGCTAGGGGAGGGGCTCACTGTGGGGTGGTTGCCTGCTGTTGTCTGAAGACTGAATGCCCTGTTTGCTGTGCTGTGCCAGTGTCAACACTACCTTGTAACCCTTGTCTTATAAACAATGCCGCATCTGCTCAGAAAGGAAAGGATAAGAAGAAAGCCAAGTATGATAGCCTTCAGGAGTTGAGAAAGAATAAGAAGGAACTGGAATTTGAGCAAAAGCTTTACAAAGAGAAAGAGGAAATGCTAGAGAAGGAAAAGCAACTGAAGATCAACCGGCTGGCCCAGGAGGTATGTGTCCTGCTCCCAGGCCTGGTGAGCTTTCCTGGGGCAGTTTGGTTGGTCCCCACCACGCTCTCAGGGAACCAGATGGAGTTGCTCTTCCCAAATGCAGTCCAAGGATGGAGTGAGCCTGGCCTCCTCCCCAGGCTGGAGAGTGACATCTTCCTACCTACCCAGAGTCATCTGAGACTAGCCTCTGGTTTAGTGTATGTTTGGGATCGAGACGGGCCCGCTTGCTCAGGGGCTGGCCTCTCTGCCCAGATTGTAGGTCTCGGGTTAGCCTCTACACATGTGGCTAGAGATTTGAGTCTGTCCTCTACTCCCACCACCCCCAACCAGAGTATGAGCCCAAGGCTAGGCCGCTTCACCCTCCGTGTGGCTGTGAGGCTGCCCTCCCTGCTCAGGGTTTGAGTCGGAGGCTAACCCTCTGTTCAGCTGTAGATCTGAAGTTAGCCTTCTACCCACCTGTCATTAGATCTGTGTCAGTTTGACAGACAACCCCCTCCCCAACCCAGGTTATGAATCCAAGACCCGTTTTCCCCAATCTGCCTTGTGTCTGAGGGTATGGGTCTGAAGCTAACCCATTTAGGCAGGTGGGGGGTCTGAGGTTATCCCCCAATTAATCAGGCTGTGAGTTTGAGGCTGCTCCCATCAACATGAGATGTGTCTGAAATCTCTAGACCTCTTCAACCCAGGAATATATCTAAGGCTGTCCCCTTCAAGACATGTCAAAAGTAGTCTTTCAGCATAAGTAATTGCTATTTGCTAGGTAACTCCCTAGCTGTTGGAGATATTAACTGGTTTCGCTTCTCTTTAATGCTTCCATGAATCAGAATGCCAAACTGATTAGATTACAAATCCAGAGAAGTCCTGAAAAATGTGAAGTGCATTAGATCTCTCATTAGGAGCAAATTAGCTAAAAGATTAAAGATAAAATTGAGCTTGTGCTCCTGAGGACAAGGTGGCCTGGAGGAGAGATGAAAAAGAGTACAGTTGAACTCTTGGGAGGTGCTGAGAGCCTATAAAAGGACCATACTTGGAGAATCATAAGAGCCTCAGGGTTGGTGGGGATCCTAGGGGCCAGCTAATCCCACGCAATGCACGAGCTCCTTCTCGGATTTTGTCTACACCTGCCATTAGCTAGCCCAACACCCTAACACCCCCTCCCCCTTATCTCCACCTCCTCTGGGGCCAGGTGGAACAAGCCTGGGGCTTTTTCTAGGTAATTGACACACCCAACAATTCTCTGGGTTTTTTTAAGAAGTGCTTCTGTTCTACTGATTTGAGTGTGCCGCCCACATGTGACTCAAGTGTGCCCTCTGTCCTCTCCATTTTGCGCCGGTCTTGGGTCCCAGGTATCGGAGACAGAGCGGGAAGACCTTGAGGAATCGGAAAAGATTCAATATTGGGTGGAAAGGCTCTGTCAGACGCGCCTTGAGCAGATTTCCTCTGCTGATACTGAGATTTCAGAGGTAACAGAGCCCTTCTTTCCACATAGACCCACCCTGGGGACAGCGGGAGGCAAGATGGCCACTGGCAAGCTTCACTGTCCAGGGCCGCCAACCAGCCCACTCCCTCTTCCTCTCTTGAGGAGGGGGGCATATCTGTATTTCTGGGATTATCTCCAGAGTGACCACTAAGTCCCAGCTCATCTGAGATGATCCCGGTTAGGCCTGTTGTCCTGGCATAACTACTCAGATGTCCTTTTCACTGTCAAGTGTGTTCCAGTTTAGATGACTATTGGTCATCTAATTGGTCATCTAATGGATTATATGGTCGCCTTCTTACCACCCACATAACTTGGGGCTCCCCTGCATTTGGGCACTCCCTACTGGCCACCTCGTATGGGATCAGCTGGGCACCCAGGTGGCAGAGAAGTGACACCCCCATGGTTCTGGTTTGAGGGTGGTGGGTCTTCAGCAGCAAGAGAAATAAATAGATAAGCATTATACTCGATGTATTGTGAAGTGGGGCACTAAGCAGTTACAGAACTTCCTTGCAACCCCCCAGATGACCACAGGGCTCCCGCCTTCCCTGCCTTCTGTGTCTCCCCTGGCCCCACCCCTGAGACGCTTCGCAGGTGGGCTGCACCTCCACACCACTGACCTGGATGACATCCCCTTGGACATGTTCCACTATCCCCCCAAGACTGCTTCTGCCTTGCCTGTGATGCCCCACCCTCCACCCTGCAACCCACCCCCCAAGGTCCCCGCGCCCCCTGTCCTTCCCTCATCAGGCCACGTGAGTGCCTCATCCTCACCCTGGGTGCAACGCACTCCACCCCCCATTCCCATCCCTCCCCCACCATCCATTCCTACGCAAGACCTCACTCCTACCCGCCCATTGCCCTCGGCACTGGAAGAGGCACTAGGCAACCACCCCTTCCGTGCTGGGGAGACAGGCAATCCAGCAGCAGAGGACTGGGAGGCAAAGAACCACAGTGGGAAGCCGGCCAGCTCTCCCGTCCCTGAACGGAGCTTCCCACCCACCCCAAAGGTACTACCTCTGTTCTGCATGCTATGCTGGGAAGCAGGAAGAGTGGGCCGGGCTGCTGTTTCCCAAGTCCTCCTCTGTTCCTGTGAGTGGAGACGGGAAGAAGCATCCCCCCACCCCATTTTCCAAGAACAAGCTTCCCAGCCTGTATGTTGTGGATGTCCTGCATGTGTGTGGTTTCTGCTGATTTTGAAGTGCTGTATTGTATGGTGAATTGCCTGTGATACGTGGGATGAGCAACATTGTATCAGTGTTGATTGCTCTCTCTTTGTTCCACTTGGCTAGTATGGGCTGGTAACATTCAATGTAGTATTTGCAAGGCTGTGTTAATGAAGAGCCAGAGCTCTATTTCTATGACAGCCAGTTGTTTCTTGATATTAGCTCAGAAAGCCTTGAATATGGGAAATGAATTCTCTGTTTAACAGGGGAAAGGGGGGATGGGAAGCAGAGGAGCAGTATTAGGCTCTGTAAATGAGGGGATAACACTGTCCAGTAATTAGGGCATCACTGTGCCATTTTCTATGGCACTAGCCAACTGCGTTAGCTTGAAGCACAATGCCCATAAATTTGTGGCCAGCTTCCAGCTACAGAAAAAATGAAAATGGATAGTTCCTAGAAAGCTCCAAATTTACTACTAAAAGATTAGGGATCTTTTTCTTGGATGTCAGCAGGGAGAACAGTGATCATTCTCAAAAAGACGTGTTTCTCATTAATTGTTCTTAACCCAAAGGCTAAGAGGCGATCCCCAAGGAAGAGATGGAGCTTTGATCCTTTGGAGGGAAAAACAAAATATTTCTCTGCTCCAGTAGCTGTGAGGCTAAGACTCCAGTCAGAACTACAGCAGCGCATGTCAGCTAAGGGTGGGGATTTGGGGGGAGGGTAGTCAGTGGTTCCCGATCAGTTGTTTTTATTAACCTTTCCTGCATGGATTTGAGTTCCTGCATGAAGTACAGAATAAGCATCTCAGGGCATTCAGGGGCGCTTGGGGGAAGGAATGTGGGAATGAAGAAAGTGCCAGGTGCTGACAAGGCTGCAGCTACCAGCAGGGCACTCTCAGAGGGACTCCCGGGGGGGTCCTGAGCCCCGAGCCCTGGCGGAGAGAAGTCTGTCGGTTCCAAGGATGTCTGGCCCCAGAGCCCAGGCAGTGCAGTTTGCAGGGGCTGCGTTAGCCTGGCAAAGAGGCCCACATCCTTCTTGTGAGTGGCCCCCACCAAGAGGGGCAGCAGCTTTCCCTCAACAAATTCAACTCAGTAATCAATTGGGCACCTTCCGTGTGCTTCCGTGTGTGGGAGTGGGGAGCTGTGCTGAAGCGGACACAGAGGCAATTGGCACACCTGTGCTCTCCAGGACTTTGCTCTCTGAAGGATTAGTGGCTGACCAGGCAGGATTCAGCTATAAAATTGGCACGGGCTAGGTGCTGTGGGAGGGATTCATTCTAATGGGAAGTTGAAGGCGCCTCTGTAGAGCTGAGCCTTGAGGGATGGTGATACATGGAGGATGGGAGAAGGGCATTGCAGGTGCAGGGGACATAACGATGACAGGAAGGAACTACCCAGGTTTGAATCCTGGCTCAGTCACTGGCTAGATGACTTTAGGCATGCATTATTTCATCTATCCGAACCTAGGTATCCTTGTCCGTAAAATGGGAATGCTGACGGCACCTACTTATGACATGGATCAAATGAGTTAATACATGAATTCATTCTAAGTTAATACTTGGGAGAGTGGCAGGCACGTAGGAGGTGCTCAATAGACATTACCTACGCTCAGTGACAGATCAGGGTACAAGACAATTTGGGTGAAGCTGCAAACGTGAAGTCGGAGGTAAACTGCAACCTTTTGAGTCAGGGTCAAGATTCAAAAATAGGGTCCAACTTTCTTGGATTTCCCCAGGCATCACAAAGTTCCCACTGTTAGTTCCTGATCAGAGCAGAGAGAAGGTTAAAAGAGACTCTCCCCACACAAGGAGCCTCTGAAGAACCGGACCCTAAATCTCTTAAGTGACATCAAAGCCAGTGTTGTCCCTGATGCGGGGGCTAGGGGTCAGCTGTTTTGGTTGGCTTCATCCTGCTCACGTCAGCACTTTGGCCCATGCACCGCTGACCCTGCCCAACCTTCTCCTCCCTGCATGCTACTGGCGAGTGGTCATCAGTGCTGCAGTAGGACGTGTGGACCATCACACATCTGCACAGTCAGCCCCGCTGCCAGCAGGTCTCAGGTGGTGGAAACAAACACCTGTGTCAGGTCGGCACCTGTGCCTGCCACACAGGCACCTGCCAGGGGAAGGTTTTGAGAGCCACGTGTACTCCCAGGCACTGCCCCATACACCCACCATAATACTGAGTCATTCGTTTACTCAGGTATCATGTTTAATGAGCACCTACTATATGCCAGACACTGTGCTGGGCACTAGAGAACCACCACGAAATAGGCAGCCCAGTCCCTGTCTGAGACTGTCTGGTGGAAGGACAGACAAGTAAGCAGGAAACTCCCACGCTACCAGGGCAGATGAGGGAAGCACAGGTGCTATGTTGAGGGGAGCGGGTGGAGAGGAAAAGCTCAAGGAATGGTCCCCAAAGGTGGTGATACCCAAGCTAACACCTGGGCAGGTAAAAAACCCTCAAGGCAAGAAAACCGGGCATTTTGGAGGCTTAAGTTAGGCAGTGTGAGAAGGGCGAGGAGTGAGGGATGAGGCTGCCAAGGAAAGTAGGGAAGCCCATGGGGGTCGAGCCAAGGAGTTTAGCGGTCAGTGGGGACCCATGAAGGGTTTGGGGCAGGGCTGTGACCCGATTTGTCTTGCCCAAGATGATCAAGTGGGTTAGAGCAAAGCAGACGTGTTGCATCAGCTCTCCTGGATGCCGCGCTTACTGGTCCTCCCTCCCAAACCCCCACCTCTGTGCCCACCCACCAGGGACAGCAGATGCTGCATGCGCAGTCTGGGAACTGCAACTGTCTCCTTTGGGAGAGAGGAAGCTGGATGGCACCCGTGGCCACTGAGAGAGAGCCTTGAAAGTATCCTCTGACTGACAGTGCCCGCTGGCGCCCCCATAGCAGGCTCTGGCTCAAGTCCCTGATTCCTCAGAACCACCCAAAAGTTTCTGTGGTCTCAGGACACACTGTGGCCAATGGACTTCTTGTCCCCGTCCCTAGGACATCCGGCAGGGTGAACGGACCAGGCTGGCTCAGTGCATGGTGTGAATTTGCCTGTGTGTCAAAGTGCTGTGGTTGGCCTGGGCCACCCGGGCCATGACCTCACAGGGTCTCTCTTTAAACTAACCCCATAGACATTTTGCCCAAGCCCACAGCCTCCACGAGGCCCTGGCGTGTCCACCATCTCCAAACCTGTCATGGTCCACCAGGAGCCCAACTTCATCTACAGGCCAGCTGTGAAATCCGAGGTCCTGGTAAGCCCCTTGGGTCCCCTCCAGGGCATCTCCGGAGGAGCAGACGTGCACTGTCTCCCCTAGCTGCTACTGCCTCTAGAGCGAGGTGGGATACAAACTCACATGAGATGCCATCTTGTCACCTTCTCATTAGCCAAGAGGTGAATCCACATAGGTATAAGTGGATGTTGCCACAGCCAGAGAAATGCCTGTTTCTCACTTGACCAAACAGCTTAGAGCGCCATCTAGAAGTAATAATATGGTTCCTATTGTTAGCCCTGTTTAACACTTGAGGAAACTGAGCTTAGAGAGGTTAAGTAGGTTGTCCAAGGCAGAGCCAGGACTGACAATTTACTCCAGTCTTTCAGACTCCGAAGCCCAAACTCCTACGTACTTGCCATTTTGTCAAAACCTACAGGGATTCCAGTTGCCCTGGCCTGCGCCCCTAAGGCCTGTCATGGATCACCCTCAGATGGGGAACTGGCCAAAGCAGATCCACTTCCCTTCTCCACTTCCTGTCTCACTCCTCACTAAGGCTGGGAATGTGGGGTGTGGCCCTGAGCCGGGGGGGGGGGGGGGGGGGGGTCTGCCCACCCCTAGTCACCCACGGCTGAGCAAGCTGGGACTCAGGTGCACCCCCTGGAAGGGTACCGGCCCCTGACAGGCCTCCCACCCACAGTGGGAGGAGTCATGCCAGAGTTTATATTCCCCTTTCAAGGAAACCCTATCCAAGTGTTAGGGTGGAGTAGCTCAGGTACTTCTTTTGAGCTTTAACTCTCCAAAAAGCAAAGTTCACGCTCCTGGGACAGCCTACTGATGCCTCCGCAATGTGTTTTCAGGCTGATGACAAGGGGTGGTGTCTTCCTGACTAGGACTAGGTAGCTGATGCATCTGGGGGCGTTGAGGGGCCCCTCACATAAATCAGGCTGCGTCTGTCTGGGGAGGGATGTTGGCCAAGCAACCCCAGGCTGGCAGGCCCCGGGTTTGGCACCAGGGGGCAGAAGAGACCTATTCGTAACATGCAGCGTGGAACTTTTTTTTTTTTCTGGCAGCCACAGGAGATGTTGAAGAGGATGGTGGTTTATCAGACAGCGTTCCGACAAGTAAAATGATACCCGTCGTGTGTCTGTGGTCCTCCCCACCACCCTCTGCCCCTCCCACTCTGACCTCTCTGGGAGTGCCTGTCAGCTTGGAGGTGGCCCCAAGCCCCATCTTCCAGGAGCCTCAGGCCAAAACTGTGTCCTTTTACCTGTGGCCAGGGGTTTGGGGTGTGTGTGTGTGTGTCTCATATCAGGTGGGGATCCTGGGCTTGTGAGACCCCATGGCCAAGCTGAGAAAGCAGCATGGTCCCTGGGGGCTGGCCTCTTTTGCTGCTGTTTGTTCATAGAGGAGCAGCAGAGGGACCCCTCAGAGGGTCACAGAGGCCAAGATAGGTGGTTGCTGCAGCTCTAGGAGAGAAAAAGGGGCTGCCTGAGGTGTTTCCCTGCCCCTTCCCATGTCTTGCCTCCTCAAGGCAGATCATAGCTTCACCAAACCCCACTTGGCCCCAAACCACCATCAGGGAGGAAGTGGTGGCCCAGGTCCTCCATCTGCAGGGGGCGCTCCTGTGCACAGGGCCCCACAGAAGTCCTTGCAGGTCCATGAGTGGATTCAGGCAGGCAGCCACTTATCCTCCCACCTCCTGGGGCTTACATCCTCAGAGCCAGCCATTGGATTGGCTGTCTCATTGCTGATGAAAGAGACCCGAAGATGGAGATCTTGCAGCCAACATCCTCACCAATAACCGAATATCTGACTACAGGCTGATTTGACTGCAGTCAGGGAACAAAGGGGAGGTGTCAGCTGTACAGTGAGATAGGAGGGTCTGCAAAGGAAGCTGCCCCCAACGAGGACTGAGCAGTGACAGGTGACAGCTGACACTTAGCTGTGGTATGCCAAGCACTGTTGCTTTTTTTTTTTAAGTGTTTCTTTTATTTTTGAATCTAAAATTTCAAACTAATTTTTAAATTTTATTTACTTATTTTTTTTAATTTTTGAATTTTATTTTATTTATTTTTTTATACAGCAGGTTCCTATTAGTCATCAATTTTATACACATCAGTGTATACATGTCAATCCCAATCACCCAATTCAGCACACCACCATCCCCACCCCCCTGTGGCTTTCCCCCCTTGGTGTCCATACATTTGTTCTCTACATCTGTGTCTCAACTTGTGCCCTGCAAACCGCTTCATCTGTACCATTTTTCCACATACATGTGTTAGTATACGATATTTGTTTTTCTCTTTCTGACTTACTTCACTCTGTATGACAGTCTCTAGATCCATCCACATTTCAACAAATGACTCAATTTCGTTTCTTTTTATGGCTGAGTAATATTCCATTGTATATACGTACCACAACTTCTTTATCCATTCCTCTGTCGATGGGCATTTAGATTGCTTCCATGACCTGGCTATTGTAAATAGTGCTGCAGTGAACATTGGGGTGCATGTGTCTTTTTGAATTATGGTTTTCTCTGGGTATATGACCAGTAGTGGGATTGCTGGATCACATGGTAATTCTATTTTTAGTTTTTTAAGGAACCTCCATACTGTTCTCCATAGGGGCTGTATTAATTTACATTCCCACCAACAGTGCAAGAGGGTTCCCTTTTCTCCACACCCTCTCCAGCATTTGTTGTTTGTAGATTTTCTGATGATGCCCATTCTAACTGGTGTGAGGTGATACCTCATTGTCGTTTTGATTTGCATTTCTCTAATAATTAGTGATGTTGAGCAGCTTTTCATGTGCTTTTTGGCCATCTGTATATCTTCTTTGGAGAAACGTCTATTTAGGTCTTCTGCCCATTTTTGGATTGGGTTGTTTGTTTCTTTAATATTGAGCTGCATGAGCTGTTTATATATTTTGGAGATTAATCCTTTGTCTGTTGATTGGCTTGCAAATATTTTCTCCCATTCTGAGGGTTGTCTTTTCATCTTGTTTATGGTTTCCTTGGCTGTGCAAAAGCTTTTAAGTTTCATTAGGTCCCATTTGTTTATTTTTGGTTTTATTTCCATTACTCTAGGAGGTGGATCAAAAAAGATCTTGCTGTGATTTATGTCAAAGGGTGTTCTTCTGATGTTTTCCTCTAAAAGTTTTATAGTGTCTGGTCTTACATTTAGGTCCTTAATCCATTTTGAGTTTATTTTTGTGTATGGTGTTAGGGAATGTTCTAATTTCATTCTTTTACATGTAGCTATCCAGTTTTCCCAGCACCACTTATTAAGAGACTGTCTTTTCTCCATTGTATATCCTTGCCTCCTGTGTCATAGATTAGTTGACCATAGGTGCGTGGGTTTATCTCTGGGCTTTCTATCTTTTTCCATTGATCTATGTTTCTGTTTTTGCACCAGTACCATATTGTCTTGATTACTGTAGCTTTGTAGTATAGTCTGAAGTCAGGGAGTCTGATTCCTACAGCTCAGTATTTTTCCCTCAAGACTGCTTTGGCTATTCGGGGTCTTCTGTGTCTTCATACAAATTTTAAGATTTTTTGTTCTAGTTCTGTAAAAAATGCCATTGGTAATTTGATAAGGATTGCATTGAATCTGTAGATTGCTTTGGATCGTATAGTCATTTTCACAATATTGATTCTTCCAATCCAAGAACATGGTGTATCTCTCCATCTGCTGGTATCATCTTTACTTTCATCAGTGTCTTATAGTTTTCTGCATGCAGGTCTTTTGTCTCCCTAGGTAGGTTTCTTCCTAGGTATTTTATTCTTTGTGTTGCAATGGTAAATGGGAGTGTTTCCTTAATTTCTCTTTCAGATTTTTCATCATTAGTGTATAGGAATGCAAGAGATTTCTGTGCATTCATTTTGTATCCTGCAACTTTACCAAATTCATTGATTAGCTCTAGTAGTTTTCTGGTGGCATTTTTAGGATTCTCTATGTATAGTATCATGTCATCTGCAAACAGTGACAGTTTTACTTCTTCTTTTCCAATTTGTATTTCTTTTATTTCTTTTTCTTCTCTGATTGCCATGGCTAGGACTTCCAAAACTATGTTGAATAATAGTGGTGAGAGTGGACGTCCTTCTCTTGTTCCTGATCTTAGAGGACATGCTTTCAGTTTTTCACCATTGAGAATGATGTTTGCTGTGGGTTTGTCATATATGGCCTTTATTATGTTGAGGTAGTTTCCCTCTATGCCCACTTTCTGGAGAGTTTTTATCATAAATGGGTGTTGAATTTTGTCAAAAGCTTTTTCTGCATCTATTGAGATGATCATATGGTTTTCATTCTTCAATTTGTTAATATGTTTTATCACATTGATTGATTTGTGTATATTGAAGAATCCTTGCATCCCTGGGATAAACTCCACTTGATCACGGTGTATGATCCTTTTAACGTGTTGTTGGATTCTGTTTGCTAGTTTTTTGTTGAGGATTTTTGCATCTATATTCATCAGTGATACTGGTCTGTAATTTTCTTTTTTTATAATATCTTTGTCTGGTTGTGGTTGTCGGGGTGATGGTGGCCTCATAGAATGAGTTTGGGAGTGTTCCTTCCTCTGCAGTTTTTTGGAAGAGTTTGAGAAGGATGGGTGTTAGCTCTTCTCTAAATGTTTGATAGAATTCACCTGTGAAGCCATCTGGTCCTGGACTTTTGTTTGTTGGAAGATTTTTAATCACAGTTTCAATTTCATTACTTGTGATTGGTCTGTTCATGTTTTCAATTTCTTCCTGGCTCAGTCTTGGATGGTTATACCTTTCTAAGAATTTGTCCATTTCTTCCAGGTTGTCCATTTTGTTGGCATAGAGTTGTTTGTAGTAGTCTCTTAGGATGCTTTGTATTTCTGCGGTGTCTGTTGTAACTTCTCCTTTTTCATTTCTAATTTTATTGATTTGAGTCCTCTCCCTCTTTTCCTTGATGAGTCTGGCTAATGGTTTATCAATTTTGTTTATCTTCTTAAAGAACCAGCTTTTAGTTTTATTGATCTTTGCTATTATTTTCTTTGTTTCTATTTCATTTATTTCTGCTCTGATCTTTATTTCTTTCCTTCTGCTAACTTTGGGTTTTGTTTGTTCTTCTTTCTCTAGTTCCTTTAGGTGTAAGGTTAGATTGCTTATTTGAGATTTTTCTTGTTTCTTGAGGTAGGCTTGTATAGCTATAAACTTCCCTCTTAGAACTGCTTTTGCTGCATCCCATAGGTGTTGGATCATCGTGTTTTCATTGTCGTTTGTCTCTAGATATTTTTTCATTTCCTCTTTGATTTCTTCAGTGATCTCTTGGTTATTTAGTAACGTACTGTTTAGCCTCCATGTATTTGTGTTTTTTACCTTTTTTTTCCCTGTAATTCATTTCTAATCCCAGAGTGTTGTGGCCAGAAAAGATGCTTGATATGATTTCAGTTTTCTTAAATTTACTGAGGCTTGATTTGTGACTCAAGGTGTGATCAATCCTGGAGAATGTTCCATGCGGACTTGAGAAGAAAGTGTAATCTGCTGTTTTTGGATGAAATGTCCTATAAATATCAATTAAATCTATCTGGTCTGTTGTGTCATTTAAAGCTTCTGTTTCCTTATTTATTTTCATTTTGGATGATCTGTCCATTGGTGTAAGGGAGGTGTTAAAGTCCCCCACTATTATTGTGTTACTGTCAATTTCCTCTTTTAGAGCTGTTAGCAGTTGCCTTATGTATTGAGGTGCTCCTATGTTGGGTGCATATATATTTATAATTATTATATCTTCTTCTTGGATTGGTCCCTTGATCATTATATAGTGTCCTTCCTTGTCTCTTATAACATTCTTTATTTTAAAGTCTATTTTATCTGATATGAGTATTGCTACTCCAGCTTTCTTTTGATTTCCATTTGCATGGAATATCTTTTTCCATCCCCTCACTTTCAGTCTGTATGTGTCCCTAGGTCTGAAGTGGGTCTCTTGTAGACAGCATATATATGGGTCTTGTTTTTGTATCCATTCAGCCAGTCTGTGTCTTTTGGTTGGAGCATTTAATCCATTCACGTTTAAGGTAATTATCTATATGTATGTTCCTATGACCATTTTCTTAATTGTTTTTGGTTTCTTTTTGTAGGTCCTTTTCTTCTCTTGTGTTTCCCACTTAGAGAAGTTCCTTTAGCATTTGTTGTAGAGCTGGTTTGTGGTGGTGAATTCTCTTAGCTTTTGCTTGTCTGTAAAGCTTTTGATTTCTCCATCAAATCTGAATGAGATCCTTGCTGGGTAGAGTAATCTTGGTTGTGGGTTCTTCCGTTTCATCACTTTAAGTATATCATGACACTCCCTTCTGGACAAGCACTGTTTCTAAATACTTTATGTACTTTAATTCTTTTAATCTTTACCAGAACCTAGGAGGTAAGTGCTTTTACCACCCCCATTTTATAGATGAGAAACCAATGCAGAGAGATTAGGAATCATGCCCTTGATGGCACAGCTAATGTCAGACCCTGGATTTGAATTTGACCCAGGAGGTCAGCCTCCATAGTTGGGCTCCTAAGTCCTACGCCATCCTGCCTCTCAGGATGAAATAGACATTTAAGGGTTTTGTTATTCAAGGCACAAATAGGTCTCGAGGAGAGAGAGGCAGGAAAGTGAGGAATCCAAGGGCCCAGACTGGGAGTCAGACCTTCACCTCACTGCCCACTGACGGGGTGACTTGAGCATGTCACCTCTCTGGGTCCCAGTGTCTCCATCTGTTGGACGAAGGGCTGGACTCCCTCTTCAAGGGCCGACCCACGATAGTGGCTTATAGGTCTCTAATCTAAATTCACATAAGACACAAGTCCTTGCCATCCGGCCTGTCGCTGAGAGCAGATTCTCAGAGGGAAGGAGAGAGGGAGGCCCATAGCCAGCCCTGCTCACTTTTCCAGAAGACACAGCCAGGGGTAGGCAGGGTTCTCTCCATGAAAGAGAATTGACTCCACATCCTGCCTAATGACTCCCCTTGCCCGTGGATTTGCTGCATCCCTTCCTCTCTCTGCTGCCCTGACACCCACACACCAACCTGGGGGTGGCCTCAGAGCTGGGCCAGGCTGGAGACCCCCAGGCTTTTCGGGGTTGAGCCCGGGAGATGAAGGCGAGTGAAGAGGCAGGGCAGGCAGATGCCCAGGGATCCGTCTGCTGATATCTGGCCCCCGTCTTGAGCCCAGAGCTTCGTTGCTGCATGCTGGGCATAGAGGAGGCGGTGACCTCCCCATGATGCCAACCACAGGCCCCAGGGGACACTTGGTGTGGCCCAGGTGACTGTATGCTGGTGGGTGACTCCACTCAGTCCAGCAAGGCTGCATGGGCACCTATCACAGGGCTTCCCCTTTGCTCCCACCTTCCCGTGGGGACTAACTGAGGCTTTGCTGCCCTCAGGCTTAGCATGCCTGGCCCCTCAATCCATGGACCCCAGGCTCCTGCTCTCTGTGTGTGACTCCTGGGAAGACAGTGCTTTTCCGACTCTGCTCCCCCTTCTCCCTTCTCAGCACCTCGCTTGGTGAGAAGGGCATATTGTTAGGGATATTGTTCCCACAGCTCCCACCACCCAGGTCCCCAGAGCTGAGCGTCCCCCTCCTCCTCCCCTGGCTAGGTTCTGGGGGGAGCCTTACCTTCTAGATAAGCGTTACATTAAGAACAGTGCAGGCGCTGGGCAAGCACAGGCAGCCGTCCTTTGCCTCTGGGTGCCTGATGTCCCTTCCCCATGCCCATCATGTTGTGACTGGTCTACCCAGGGAGCCTCTTGAGCAGTATTGTCCTTCTTTGGGGTCAGAGCACTGGGTGGAGAAAAGCTGGGCTTCACCCCCAGAGCCTGGACCTGGCCTCAGGTGGGCACTTGGAGGAGCTGAGAAAGGGCCTCAAAGACCTGAAGCTGTGGGCAATGAGACCTTCAGCAAGGCTGCCCAGACCACCTAGATGTCAGCAGGTGCCCCTGCCAGCCACAGATGCCCACCCCTCTGGAACAGTGCAGGATCCAGGGCCAGGGTCCTTCAAATGCTTCCCGTAGCTTCCCGCTTCTCCCGGGCAGGGGTGCTCTGGGTGTCAGGGCTGCCAGCCTCCCCCCCGAATCCCCCATGCAGTCCACAACTACTCCCTCACCCCGCCACTCTCTCCCCTACCTCCTAGCCATTCACCGTCTTCCTCCGCCCTAAGCTTCTTTCCTGCAGTGACTCTCAAGGGCCTCTGCTCTGAAGCCCTAACACCCTCCCTTTGCTTCCAGGATTTCCGGAAATACGAGGAAGGCTTTGACCCCTACTCCATGGTGAGAGATAGCTCTCCTCCCCTGGGGAGTAACCCCAGGAGTGGGGGGTGGGGGATTACGGTGTGTTTGGTGCTGGTGCACTGTGGGTTCTGAGGGCCCTGGGGATGAGGCAGGGCGTGTGAACAGCCCCAAGGAGGCCCCACCTGCTCTTCCCTGTGTAGGCTCCTTTCAAACAGCATTCCATTGTGAACTCTGTGTGTGTGTGTGTGTGTGTGTGTGTGTGTGTGTGTGTGTGTGGTTTACAAAAACAATTACACTTGCTGAGCACTAACTACATACCAGACACTGTGCTGTGTATTTACAAGGCATGCTCTCGCCCAGTCCTCACAATAATCCCAGGGAAAAACCATCGCTGTATGTGCGTGTCCATGGGGCCCCCATGGGGCCTGGGACCTCCAGCTGAAGACTGATGGGGATGAGGCTGTGCAAGGTCCCCTTGACCATGTGTTCTGTGGGGCCCAATGTCCCACAGGTGCCTGGCTTTCCCTCCCACCCCTGCCCCCACCTGCATCCTTCAGGCAGGCATCCTTCTTCCCCACTGTCTTTTCCCTCTAGTTCACCCCGGAGCAGATCATAGGAAAGGATGTCCGGCTCCTGCGCATTAAGAAGGTACCCGGGCACACGGAGGTCAGGCGGGGACCACGCTTCTTTGTCCCTGCCCCCTCCCATCTTGGTCCCTTGTTTCTCCTACTCTCAAGGTGATTCCTGGGGGACCCCTCAGATCCCCACTCTCCTCTTTCCCCTTGGGAACACCCCTTGCTATTGTAAGACCACACCCCCAGGCCCCGCTTTGCATCCATGCCCCATTTCCTCCCTGACGGCACTGCCATTGCCCCATGGCTTCTCCCGCCCTGTCTGTGGCCCCGACAAGAGGCTCCTGGGCGCCCAGGTGCCCACAACCTGTTGTCTGCTTGGCTCCAAAGGCCTGTTTTCTTCTCACCAGGAGGGAGCCTTAGACCTGGCCCTGGAAGGCGGTGTGGACTCCCCGATTGGGAAGGTGGTCGTCTCGGCTGTTTACGAGGGCGGAGCCGCTGAGCGGCACGGTGAGTGGGAACCAGCCATGCCCCAGTTTGGGGATGGTGCTATGGTTATACAGGATCCTCCAAGAAAGCAAAGAGCAGCCTTCTGCGAGTGGGCTGACCATTCTCAGGAATGCCCTCCCACCTGGATCCGCCCACTCATGCATCAGTCCCACATGTTACCTGCAGGCATATGACAGTGCCAGGATCTGCAGGCACACAGCAAACCAGACACCACTTTGCCCTCCGGGGGCTCCCCATCTAGTGGTGAAAACATCCTCAGAATTGCCAGGTGCTGACGATAACAGTGTGGTCTGCTGTGGGCTGGCAGAGGACTGAGAGGGCGGAGGGATGCTGTGGGAACTCTGAGGCCCCTAACCTATCAAGGGAAAGAGGGCTGCTGGGAGGGCTCCCTACAAGGGTGATACTGAGCTGAGCCTTTAAAGATAAGTTGATGCTAGCCTTGCAAAGGAGGGAAAGGGCTTTCCAGGTAGAGAGGACAGCACAAGTAAAGGCAAGAGAGAAACCATCAAAACGTTACCCGTCCTTTTCATAATGATAAGAGCCAACATCTGTCAAGAACTAACCTCGTGCCAGATGTTATTCTAAGTACCTGCACGTAACCTGTGTCTGAGTAATCATGTGTATTAACTCATTTAATTCTTACAATAGATACCATTACCACTCTCATTTCACATCTTAGCAAACTGAGGCACAGAAAGGTTAAGTATAATACTTGTTCAGGACCCACAGCCAGTAAGGGATGGAGGCAGGGCTTGAACCCAAGCAGTTTGGTCATTCGCTTTACTGCCCAGCACCAGTGCCACCCCTGCTTGGGACCTTCTGCAGCCCTGCCCCCTCCCACCCTGTGTCTCTCCTGTGGCATGATCTTCTTGCTTGGCCTTGATCCCCTTACCAACAAAAACACCCCTGCTGTTGAGTGAAGCCTTTGTGGACCCAGCACAGACTTGTGCCTCAAACGATCAACCCATTCACCTGACAGTGTCTGAAACTCCACTGTTAGTGATTTCTTCTTCCAAGTCTGGGCAGCTTTTCAGTACTCCTGAGTCCTTTGTGGAGGAATAGGTGCCCTTGAAGGAGGAGCCCCTCACCTTTGCAGGCCAGAGCAGGGAATCCCAGAGTCAGATCCCTTCTCTGCAGCGCTAGGCTGGAGTCTCTCCCACAAGCCAAGGTGGTAGAATGGAGGATGAGTGTGGACCTGAGGCAGGAGGTGGAGTGATGGCAGTCACCTGGGCACACTGGCAGCCAGGCTTCTGTGGGTTGCTAGGGCGAGTCCAGCTCTGCCACCCCGGGCCTTGGTGACCTCGGCCCCTCACAGCCGCACTTGAGCCTTCATTTCCGCCGTAGAAGGGGGGCCTGCTCAACTAGGCAGCTGCCATGGCCCACCGCTGCCCACCTGGCCAATGTGCTCCACCTCTGTCCTCATTTCCTGTGCCAGCTAAGGGAAGGGTTGATGCTGGCCCCACCTGTCTGCCATGTCTAGCAGGGAAAGAGGACCGGGATGGACGGGTGGCTTCCTGGGCCCTCCCCACCTTACAAAGCCCCAGCCCAACCACTGCCTTATTGGCCCTGAGGCTGCATCTTGGGTTTGTACAAAGTGAAAATGTGGAAGCTACCTCTCCCCAGGCCCACTGTCCAGAGGAAACTGCTGTCTACAGTTCGGTTCCACACTACTTTGGACATACAATCAGCTGGTGAAAGTTCCCCAGGAGCACATGTGTTTTAAGCTACCCTAGCCACCATCTTCAGCAACACACACCATAATCCTGTGGACCTTCATGCCTGCAAGGCTCCTGAGTAAACTATTTCAGCATAGCACAGAATGTTCTGTGGACACCAGAACTGGGAGAAATTGCTCCAAAAAAAAAAAGAAGAAGAAGAAAGGGTTCTGAAGTTGAAGATGTGTGTTAGATCTACTTCTCGGAGAGCCACAAGGCATATTAGCATATTCAAGGTTCTGACAAGTCCTGCAGTGAGTAGCTCTGTTTAAGCTTATAACGTCAGCTTTTCTCAAACTACTTATTAGATCACAGGTCCGCTTATCCAGGAACACCTTCAACATCACTCATTTATTCAAGAAATATCTACCGAATTCCTATTTTGTGCTAGGTATTTTGTTAAGTGCTGGAGATATAGTGGTGAACTAAAAAGACAATCCCTGCCCTTATGGAGCTGACAGTCTGGTAGGAGGGACCACCAGTCAATAAATAGATATATGGTTACAAATTGTGAAAAATGCTGTGCAGAAAAAGACCAGGATACTTTAATAGAATAATAGGAAAATTCTTGAGATTGAGTGGGCAGTCAGAGAAGACCTCTCAGAGTTTTATCTCAGACTTGGAAGAAGAGGGAAAGAGAGAGGGCAAGTGCACCAGATGGAACAGCATGTGAAAGCTCTGAGGCAGGAAAGAGCTCAGTCTGCTCAGGGACCTAAAGCCGACCAGCACGGCTAGAGCACAGAGAGGGACGGCTCATAGAACTAGCTTGTGTTTCTGGTAACCTCCCTGGAAATGCAGGTCTGCTTCCCTCTGCAATCAGAGGCCCATACAAAAGCTTGGGTGGCAATAATTCATCACTGGTGTCCCGATTCTACTGAGCTGGGGTGAGGGTGTGTGGATGAGGTGCGAAGGAAGTGCCCTTTGAGCAACCTGGTCGATTGTTTCCCCTTGTGCTTTCTGAGCCCATATGAGCTTTCAGAATCCAAGTCAGGCCCCTTCTGCAGCCCTACAGTCACTCCCCGTTTTCCATATACAGCCCAGTTGGTCAGTCAGCCTTATCTTCCTGCAGGTGGCATTGTGAAAGGGGATGAGGTCATGGCCATCAATGGCAAGATCGTGACGGACTACACCCTGGCTGAGGCTGAGGCTGCCCTGCAGAAGGCCTGGAATCAGGGGGTAAGAACAATCCCCCTCCCTTTATCCCTCCCTTGCCTGCCTGCCTCAAACCCTGCCCTCTGCAACCAGGCCTTACAGTCAGGGTGCCCCATCCCAGGGCCGATATCCAAGGTCCAGGTAACTCTTGGGTGACACTCACATACCCTATCCAGCCAGTGGTCTTAATCTGACAAGACAGAATTCAGAAAGTCAGTTTCCAACCTTGAATCCAAAAAACAAGTGGCACAGGTAGACTCCAGAAGACCAGATGTGGCAACCCACCCAAGAAAAACTCTTAAGGTCTTCTCTAAGTACACACCAAACAGGAATCAAGAGAGTGCTTGAAAGCATTAACAGAAGTAGAGGGCCCAGAATGGAGGAGGGGCTGGTGGTAGTTTGCTCTGGCTCATTAGACACCCACCTGGGTCAGGGCCACCACATAAGGTCTCCCAGGCTGTGCACTGCACAATCCGAGGGGGTGCCCTCCTACAGACTACAGTGTGAATGGTGCTTGCCCATGTTGTGCAATGCACAACCTGTGCAACTGTATGCAGGCAGCCGAGCCTGGGGTATTAAGTTCAGTGCCGAGGATGCTGACCGGATGGGCCTGGGACCCACATGAAGGGATGTGGAGAAGAGAAGACTCACGGGTAACATGATGACTGTCTTTAACTATCTCAAGTGCTACATTAGGGTAGAGGGAGCGAAAGTTTTCTGTGATCTTGAGGGCAGAATTGGATTGGATGGAGGGAGGTCCTGAGGAGAGATTTCCGTTCAATATTAGGAGCTATTGCATGGTAGAGGGGCCTAGTGATATTTCACAAAATTTTTATTGGATACACCCAAGCCAAGGATGCACAATGATGGACAAGCTAAGGATGGCAGTGATGCCATTGAGGGGATTCAAATGTTAGGAGCAGAAAGCTAGGCCTGAAATTCCCCAATTGGCTGTGCATCAGAATGACCTAGGGACTTCATTAGAAATGCCGTTTCCCAGGACCTAACCTCAGATTTCCAGGCACCAAGTCCATGAATCTAGAATTTTAAGGAATTCCCCAAGTGATTCTGAGGTTGATGCCTGGCCAGGGTCTGCAGATCAGCATTTGGGAACTTGGTGTCATTCAAGGACCTGGCAACCCTGGCTTCTATGGTTCTGAAACCTCAGAGTCTGGAAGCTTCCCCAGACCATGGGATTGCACAGTGAGGCCCTTCCCCACCAGGAGGACCTCCAGCCCCACCTGGGCCCACCCCCCGCCCCCCATGGGAAGAAGGCCCCAGCCGGCTGATCCTGGGCCATGGTGCCCAGGCATGGGAATGGAGTGTCAGGGGCAGACATGCCACTGACCGCTGAGCATGCCTCAGAGTCACATGGCTTCTCCCCACAGGACTGGATCGACCTTGTCGTTGCCGTCTGTCCCCCCAAGGAGTATGACGATGAGCTGTAAGTGTGTGCAGGTGCCTGGCCCCCTACCTCCTCTCCCTCCTCCTCCTCCGGGATCTTGGCCACTTTCCCCCAGCCCAGCCCCAGTCCTCATCCAGCCTAACGGAATGGCCCAAGCACACGAAGTCTAGTAGTAATTGATCCTGGAAAGCTCCCAGGCGAGAGCAAGCCTAGAACTAAGTCACTGTCCTCAAGCATTGCCAGAGCCGCCTTCAAGTCGGTCTTGTCCGGATGCTTCTTTCCATGTGGAAAACTGAAGCCCAGAGAGATTCAAGGTCTCAGGCCAAGTAAACAGTGAAGTTGGGACAAAGCCTCAGATTTCTGATTCCCCACTCAGAACTTCATCTCCTGCCCCATCACCAGCTAGTTTAATGACTTCTGTGTCTTTTGCTCTCTGGAGGGTCTTCCTGCTACATAGCTGCTTTCCTTCATGCAGCCAGGACCATAAGCTTTGGCCCCATCCTGCAGGCTTTCCTTGGCCCAGTCTCTGTCTTTCTCTGCAATTCCCTGTATGGTCTGTCTCTCCCTATGTCTGTTTCATTCCTGTCTCTGTATTTGTGTGGGTCTCTCTATCTCATTCTCTCTCTCTCTCTCTCTCTCTCTCTCTGTGTCCTTCCCCTCCCTCCTGCTCCCCCTTCCTTCCTGTCAATCTCTCTCCCATCCATCCCTCTCCCCTGCATCCTTCTTCCCTTCATCTCTCTCCCTCTTCTCTTACCTCTCCTTTTCTTGCCTCTCTCCACCCCTGGCTCTGAGTCCCTGCTTCTCCATCTTTGCCACCCTGCATCCATTTTCTCTCTCTCTGTCTTTCCGTCTCTGCCCCTGTCTCTCTCTGTGCCTCTGTGTGTGCCTCTTACTGTCCCCAACCCTCACTTCATCACATCATCTCCCCACCCCTGTGCTTGCCTGTCATGACGGTGCCTACCCACTCCCCCTCCCAGCAGAGGCTGAGTCCTGTGTACATCTTAGAGAAATCAAGGTCTTGTAGCAACTAATTCTGGAACCCAGGGCCTAGGCAGGACCTGAGGCAGGAGCCAAGTGAAGGGAGACGGCGGGTGGAGCTCTGCCTGGAATAACCAAGCCCTGTTTTGTGTTTTCTGCTCCGCTCTGCGTACGTAGCTCTTCTCTTCCCTCCTCTGCAGCCGAAAGCCCCTAGCCGGTCTGAAAGCTCCTTGGAGACAATGCTCCCATGCTTAGACATGGGTTCCTCCTGCAGCTGGAGCCTGGCAACCCCCGTGATGAATAGGCAGGCGGGCTGCAGGGCCCCGTCTGTCCACGCTGCACGTCGTGGCTGTCTGCTGCCCATGCTGTCGGCAGGTTCTTGGGACTGGTGTCTGGGGATTCGCCATCCCTGAAGTGCCACCTGGGCCTGCTGTTGGTGACGCTGGAATTCTTTCGGACTCAAAGGCCCTCCCGCTCAGGGAAGCCAAGCAGAGCCCAGTGTGCGGCATGCTTGGGACCTGGGTGTCCTGACTCACCACAGCCCTTGGGATCTGCCCTGGGTCCCACATAGCACCCGAATGAGCAGGATAGAGCAGTGAGCTCCATTCTCGGCTGGGCACAGGCGGTGCCTCAAACCAGGCACGATGGGCTGGGAGAACCCAAAGGAAGCACAGCCTGGGATTCCCCTTCCCTGTCAGCCCCACCCTCTGGGACCTCCACGAAGCCGCCATGCTTGGCCAGAGCCAGGGCAATTAAGAGGCAATTAAAGCTGGTCCAAAGAACCAGGGTTGGCCTCTCAGAGTTGTCCATGACCTGTTGTGACCTGCTGTGGCTGAGCCCTACTCAGACCAAACTGTCCTCTGTGCCTTCTCTCTCCCTTGACTCTGGACTCTATCTGTGGGACACAGTGGAGCCCAGCTTTGGGATGTATTTCCTGCCCTGTGACAGGGCTGTGCCCATGGACAGAGCTGGTAGGTGGCCGTGAAACTGGGGTTTGGTGTGGCCTAAAGCCCAGAGCTGGCAGCATCTGGGGCAGACCCAAGCCTGGACTTGTTGACTTTTCTGTTGCAAGTTTCTCAAAATATTAGGGCCTCATGCTCCCAGGACAGTTGGCCTCAACTGTGGCCGTGGCTTCTGGGATGGGCTCCGTGGCTCTTTGTTTTCTATCACTTGTCATCTGCTCTGTGAGGGACCTCAGTGCCTTTGCCTCTGGTCCCCTCCTACCTCATCCCAGGTGTCCGTTCTGCGCCCTCCCTGGCCTCCTGTGTGCTGTGGCTATGGCTGGGGTGTAGCTGCTTGGGGCCTGCACCAAGAGGGGATCCAGAGGTCGGCGAGGCCTTGTGCCTCCAAGGGGCAGGGTGTGCTCCCTTTCGTCGGCCTTGCCCTCGGCGCAAGGTGCACACCCACAAGACCTGCACCCTCCTGCTTTGTTCCGCTTCTCCACAGGACCTTCTTCTGAAGTTCAGAGGAGAAACCAAACCCACCCGTAGAAGCCAGTGAGCTCCGGATCCACCCTCCTGGACACCATGCCTGGAGCCAGCTGAGCCACCGCAGCCTGCAAGCATCCTGGAAACCCACAGCCAGCACCCAGGGATTGCAGACTCCCTCTGGCCCTGAAGTAGGGCTGCATAGGAACACTTCGGGCCACCCCTCTGAAGGCCAGCATGGAGGGAGGGAGCAGGTAGCCGTTCTGAAGAGGCCCCTGCGATCTAGACTCTCCTGTCGTTCCTCTGGCTTTGTGAATCTGGGAGACTTCTCCCTTGAACTCTGCTAGGACCTGACTCTTGGGTCTATCCCTCTCCATCCCTCTCCTCTCTCTCCTGCTCTCATTGCTGCTAAGATTGATGCTACACTCTTACTCTGAACTCATTAATAAAATAAAGAGACTTCTTTTCCAGCTTATGGGAGTGAGTGTGGATTTGGGCAGCAGGTTCAAGGCTGTCAAATTCAAAATCGTGACGTTTTGGCCCCTATTCAAGAGTGAGAAACAGATCCCAGTGCTGGGATCTGGGACTGACATGAAGGACGTGATCAAACAGCTAGGGGCTGCCTTGGAGCAGCGGGCTAGGGCAGCAGGAGACAGGCTGGGCTATTCAGTGTCTTCTCAGCAGAAGGACATGAAGCAAAAAATGAAGCCCATGTGGCAGGGACTTTACTCAGTTTCAGAAAGTGCAGCTGACAGCTGGAGCCCCAGAGGGTCACCTCAGGGTGTGAGGTGCCCCAGTTTCTCTCACAGCACGGTTACAGCTGTTTTTCCTGAGGTCACCAAGACAGGATGTAAGCAAGGGAGCTGCAGGAGGTCCACTCCATCCATGAAATTACATCCAGCAAAACCTTATGGAAGGAGGCAAGGGCTTAAGGCAGGAGAGTGTAACTCCAAGGGGCTGGCAGGGAGTAAGTCAAAGCCCTCCTGGTTACAGGGCCCAGGGATGCTCTCAGGCTGGCTCCAAGGAAGAGAGTGTGGTCTGTCGGTATAGGCATCTCATGGGGATCCAAGATGAGGAGATGGGGTTCCCGGGCCTCCTGAGAAGTGGAAGTGGAAGGTGACTCTGATTTAAGGTGTCTCAGAGGAGCAGCTCTCTCTGTTTAGGCTTCCTATCTCCGCCACCAGCATCCTCAGAGCTCACCTTAAACATAGCCATCACAATCTTCTACCTAATTCTAGATGACCTTTCAACTGTAGCTCCACCACCATTTCCCAATTCCAGAGGCAGAATCTGATTGGACCAACTCACCTGAGTGGGCGGTCCTGGGGGAAAGGGCCAATCCCAGGTCCAGTCAGCTGTGGCTGGGGGGTGGGGTCACATCCCACCAGACATGGCTGCTGAGGCAACAGGGACTGTGGGCAGCAAGTCATGATCAATGGGAGGGGCAGAGAGAGAAAGAAGGGGAGAGGGAGAAACTGCTGGACTTTCTGATCTCAGTAGAGACAAAGCCACAATGACCTCCTAATAGCTGGCTCGCAGACGTGCTGAGGAAGTCTGTGTTTTCTCATCTGGCTCCTAACCTGGCTCTGGAGACAATTCCAAAGTGAAGGTCAAAGGAGGGGTCTCACATTTGCTGACACCTCCTATGTGCCAGCCCTGGGGTGGACCCTGCCATCTCAAACTGCAGTGACTGGGATTGGTGCATGGCCCCTGCAAGGAGCCCGGTGATAACAGCCAACACTTAGATGGCATCGGCTATACACCAGGTCCTGTTCTATGCTAAGCTCACCTACTTCCCTCAGTAACTCTACAAGGTAGGGACTGCTCTTATCACCAACCCCATTTTATGAAGAGAAGATTGAGGTAGAAGGAGGTGAAGGGACTTTCACTAGGTCACACAGTAAGGAAGTAGTGGAGCTGGTATTCAAAACCCAGGTGCTCTGGCTCAGGAGCCGGTACCCTCCTCCACTCTATGCTGTATGGGGCAGGGCAACCCTCACTGGAATGTCTCCGTTTTTAGGCTGTTGGCAGGACAGTTCTTCCCACAATTGAACAACTAACGTCCTGCTGTTCAGTAATGGTTACCTCTTCATGTGACCTACTAATACTGCTGCTGGGGCCTTCGACTCATTGATGCCTGGAATCTTACCGTTTGAAATTCATCTCCAGCTGTTCTTAGTTATTGGCACCTCAGAGTCAATGAGTTTATCAGTGCTTGTCAAGACTTGATGAGTGGGACAAAAAAGAGGGCTTTGAGCTCCTGGTTAGAGAAAAGCCAGGAAAGTGTGCTACTGGGCAGGGCAGGAAGAGGGAATAAAGAGAGGCTGGGGACATGGGTGACATAAGTCCTGAGCCATTAGGTCACCTAGGGCTGGCAGGATGCGGGGACTACTGTGGGCTTCAGCCTCCTTTTCTATGAGGCCTGACTCTCTCACTATCATCAAGGAAACCAATTCTCATGTTGAACCCAAAGTACCCAGCAGACATTGGCATTAACCATTTAAGTGGAAAGGTCCAGAGGATGTGTATAGAGGTGGAGCCTAAGGCAGTACCTGGCCTTCTGTGAGGGCCGTGAGGGGCACTACTGGGCCAGGGTCCACCTGGGGGATTGGGCCAGACATGGGAATCCACCTCAGTGCTAAGACTGAGTACTCAGGACTAAAAACCCATCCAGGCCAAGGACGGCCCACACACCATCCATTGCCTTCCGCACACATGGCAGACATCACTCCTTCAATCCCAGCACTCTCTCTAACCAGCCAACCAGGCAGCCATTAAAACTGATGAAGTCTGGCCCACAAGAAGAACCCTATTTGCCACCTTTGATTCCAACCCCTGTTATTGGAAATTCAGGAAAATTGAGGCCAAACAGGAAGTGACTTGTCCAGAGTCCCCCTAAGTTGGTGGCAGAGTTGCCATTTCTACTGCACTACACAGTGGTGGGGAAAAAAAACAAAACAAAACAAACAAAAAAAACAACGAAGAAGGCTGGGAATTCAAGGATGCCCCTTGACTCTGAACTTTTAGCATTTTATCCATCTCATTGAAGTTGTTTCCCAGAGCCAATCCCTGGGGTTGAGCCTGCTTTGAGCCTCTCACCTCTACATCTGGAAGTTGGAGTGAAAGGGCTGAGTTTACAGCCTCTGTGCTTCCAGGACACCCTCTTTGGGCTTGTGCAGGGCTGGGAAGCTGGTTTTCATCCGATTCCAGCCTAATTCCCAAGCCTAAGTTTTGGAGAAGTATCTTTCCAGAGCTGAAAGCCCTTTTCTCCTCCTGTCCCTTCAGTGACCCTTCCCAGCTCCCTGGGGCCTGGGCTGGCCATGCCTCTGTGAGAACTGGAGGGGCAGACGCAGCCCCTGGGAAAAGCAGGTGGGGCTGGCACAGGGAAAGGGCAGAGAGCCGAAGCCTGCTGCTGCTGGCCTCCTGAGGCTTGGGGTTTGCGGCCCAGGAGGCCTCCCACTGGCCTTAATGAGGTAAGAGTGCTATTAACTACTAGGTGTTTACTACATGCCAAACACTGTGCTGAGCCCTAAACATGCAGAGTGACAATTATTATAAGACATTAGTGAGAGGTGGATAATGATGCTGTTTCACTAAGGAAACTGAGGCACTAAGACTTAAGTGACACTCCTGAGGTTAAGTAGATAGTAAGTGGCAGAGACAAGATGTAGACTCGGGCAGGGCGGCTCCGGGAGTCCACGTCGTTAACCACTGCGCTTTACTGTTTCGAGGAGATGAGAGGGAAATGATGCATAGAACATGATTTCAGGAGCACCAGGAAAAACTCCAGTCATAAAATAAGTCCTCTCTGCTTCTGTTATCTCTGCATCCCGTGTGTTTCACACTGCAGAGTGAACCAACAAAAGCCTGGGTCAGGTCATATAACTGCTCTGCTTAACACTCTCCAACGCCTCCCTTGCTGGCCTTGGGACAAAGTCCAAACTCCCCAGACTGGCGTTCAAATCCTGTACCACCTGGGCCCTGACAACTTCTCCAGGCCAGTCTCTTGCCCATCGCTTCTTTCACGTCCGCCACATTGAACTTGTTGGTTTCCTGAGCTTACTGCGCTCCATCCCTTCCCTGTGTCTTTGCACATGTTCACTCTACCCCGTCCTCCTCGTGTCCATGTGAACTTCTATGCATCCTTTAAGGCCCAGGTCAACTGTCAAAGGGGAGCAATGGGCCTGGCATGGAACCAGAGCTCAGTCAGTGTGAGTTCCTGCTCCCTCCTGAGATGGACCTTTTGGGCTGTAAGTGACAGAAACCCAATTCAAGATGACCACTTAAGTGGAAAATCCAGGGGTATTTGATGTCAGGTCTGGCTGCATCCAAGTGTTAAAACAATGACATCAGGAATCTGTTCTGGCCATCTGTGATTGTAAGGGGGAGAGAGAGAGAGATTTTAAGGAATTGGTTCACATGATTATGGGGCTTGGTAGGTCCAAAATCTGCAGGGCAGGCCAGCAGGCTGGAGACCTAGTGAAGAGTTGATGTTGCAGCTTGAGTCTGAAATTAATCTGTCCCCCTCTTTCTCAGGGGACATTAGTCTTTTCTTTATTATGGCCTTCAACTGATTGAACGAGGCCCACCCACATTATGGAGGATAATCTTCTTTACTCAAAGTCTACTAATTTAAAGGTAATTTCATCTGAAAAATACCTTCACAGCAGCATCCAGATGTGTTTGACCAAATATCGGGGTATTATGGCCAAGCCAAGATGACATAAAATTACCCATCACACCATCACTTGTCTCTACCCTCCTCCGGTTGGCTTCATCCTTAGATGGACTCTTCCATGTGGTGCCAAGATGGCCTCCAGTATTCAAAATATATTCTACCAGGTAGTGCTACCCCCGCGGAAAAAAGCACACCTCTATCCTAGTAGTTCCTGCTAAATCCCAAGGATTTACTCTCATGAGTTGTCTTGGGGGTAAGGCCTTCCCTGATTGGCCAGACCTGAGTCACATGTCCACCCATATAGCCCCATCAGCACCCCACGGATTGAGTAAAGGGAAAAGGTGGGTTCCAAAAGGAAAACTGGAGTGCTGTCACAGAGGAAGGGGAATAGATCTGGGCAGGCACAAAGCAGTGTCCACTAAGGACCTCGGTCCCCCAAAGCTCCCTTCCTTCCTCTTTTCCTTCTGGTCTCCCTTTTCCTTTGCTTGTTATCTACTCTGGGAGGAAACTGAGGCTCAGGAGGCCAGGGGATAACTCCCTCAGTGTGCGGAACACTCACCAACTCCAGCTGCCAGGGCTGGCTACTTGGTCACCACTTGGGGATAAGAAATGGGGAAATGAAAGTTCTGCTATGACCACAGAACTCTCGGGCTGAGATACAGGGGTTCCAACACTCACTCCCGAATGTCCCAAGAAGTGAGAACTGAAATCTGACCTTGGGCACATTATTTAATCTCTACCTCCATTTCTCCAACTATAAAAGGGTTATATAAACAGTACCTACTTCACAGAATTGTGAGAATAAAAAGGAATAGAGATAAAGTGCTTAGAAATAGTTCTTGGATCTCAAATTAACATTAATTTTTTAAAAGTCTAGGGCAGGGCTTCCCTGGTGGCGCAGTGGTTAGGAATCCACCTGCCAGTGCAGGGGACATGGGTTCGAGCCCTGGTCCGGGAAGATCCCACATGCCGCGGAGCAACTAAGCCCGTGTGCCACAACTACTGAGACCACGTGCCACAACTACTGAGCCTGTGAGCCACAACTAGTGAAGCCCGCGCACCTAGAGCCTGTGCTCCACAACAAGAGAAGCCACCACAATGAGAAGCCCGCACACCAAAACGAAGAGTAGCCCCCGCTCACCGCAACTAGAGAAAGCCGGTGCGCAGCAATGAAGACCCAATGCAACCAAAAATAAATAAATAAATAAATTTACATTAAAAAAAAAAAAGTCTAGGACAGATAGAAGGAGGCGCTTGGGACGCATTTCAGGATGGGGCTTTCCAAATGTGGGCTCTGAGGTAGAGGCGTTCCTCAGCCTGCCTCTGTGCCCCCACACTCACAACTATGGTAGCTGGGGGGAGCCATCTCCCCTCTCCACAGGTTCGGTGCAGAAAGTCCTCCGTGCATCTTCCCTTACTAGGGAATGCGCACCTGCTCCCCCAGCAGGCCACCAGCTGAGTGTGTGTGTGTGTGTGTGTGTGTGTGTGTGCGCGCGCACATGTGTACAGGTTGGGTGTTTAATATTCATCTTTATTAATTTTATCCTGAATGTGTGCAGGAGGTATTCTAGATCAGAGACAGATTTCCTATCAATTATCTTACAGGAGATGATTAGGGAGTCAGCCCCTCCTTTCCCCCTCTTCCCTTTGCCCTAGATCTTACCCCTGAGATGATGAGAGGAAAACAAGATGGAAAAATCTCCTACGTGAGCAATAGGACAATCTAAGGCCAGGGATGGAAAATAATGGGTTTTCTCCATTTATATATAGGAGGGAGATAACCATTTCCCTCCCCTCTAGAAAGGGGAATTTAGAAAAAAAAAAAAAGACTTTGCTTCTTTGAGAAGGGATGGAAAGGATTCTCAATCTAAACTTCTGGAATGTACATACCTAGGGAACTAGGGCTCTAGTCTCCCTGGCACCTTAGGCGCTTAACCTGGGGAACTGGCCCTGGCTATAACCTTCTGGTCCTCTTGGGGAGATAAGAGAAGTTTTAATATACTTTTTCTAAGTTGTGGTAAAATACACATAACATACAATTTACTGTCTTAATCATTTTAAGTGCACAGTTCAGTGATATTCAGTACATTCACGTTATTATACAACCATCACCACCATCCATCTCCAAAACTCTTTTTATCTTGCAGAACTGAAACACTGTACCCATTAAATTTAAAATAACTCCCCATTTCCTCCTCTCCCCTCAGCCCCTGGCAACCACCATTCTACTTTCTGTCTCTATGAATTTGACTACTCTACCTATCGCAAATAAGTGGAATCATGTAGTATTTGTCTTTTCGTGACTGGTTTATTTCACTTAGTATAGTTTCCTCAAGGTTCATCCACGTTGTACCATGTGATTTTAAGGCTGAATAATGTTCCATCGTATGAAAATACCACCTTTTGCTTATCCATTCATCTCTTGGTATACACTTGTGCTGCTTCTACTCTTTAGCTATTGTGAATAATGCTGCTCTGAACGTGGGTGTACAAATATCTCTTCCAGACTCTGCTTTCAATGATTTTGAGCATATACCCACAAGTGAAATTGCTGGATATGTTTTGTTATCCTTTTGGGTAAGACCAATTATCTAGATAAATGGCCGCAGATCTAATTCTCATGATATATGAAGGGCAAAACACTCCTAGGGAAAGTGAAAGCAAAAATTTCCTCTTTATACCTTATACATTTCCAAGTCTCAGGATGCTAGGGCATTTTTTTTTTTTTTTTACAGGAGCACTGAGAAATCTAAGGAAGTTTTATTTCCCCACAGTCCACATGCTGGTCACAGGTGGGCAGAAAACGGAGGTTCTCAGCGAGCATCACAGGCAAGCAATGGAGACAGCCACCTCAGAGGAAGCAGAGTTTCTCCCTCTCTGCCTATGAGCTTCACAGCTGGCCACAGACTCTTGATTGGTCTAGGGCAATCCTAAGACCAGTGAGTCAGCTCAGGCTCTCCTCTTCAGGCCCCATTACTCACTTGACAGATACCATGGGCAAAATTCTGGTTGATGTGGCTCTAAACCTTCAGCACAGTTCAACAGATGCCCACCTGACAGCCACCTCAGGCCTGCAGTTCCTAACTCAGGGCCCACAGATAGATTTAGGGAAGGTTTACGAACCCCAGAATTTTAATCTCCTTTTGGAGAAGTGGTCCAAAGATTTTATCAGATTTTCAAAAGTATCTCTGATCCCAAAGAGGTTAAATCCACTCTATAAAAGGGTGATGATTAAAACAAAAAACAAAAACCTTAATAGTGAGGTGCTGGGAACTCCCAGAAGATTAAACAGTAAGCTCCCTCGGTGCAGGCCCTGTATTCATCACTGGGTGTCCAGCACTCAGTAAGGTGCTGATCACATAATATGTGCTCAATAGAGATATGCCAACAAGTGAATGAAACAGACAAAGAAAGTGCACCTCCATGATACGATGTAAGTCAATGAGAAAGCTGAATCAATTTATAGACATCAATTTTCCACTTAGTTGACAAGTTCACAGCTGTTATGTCCATGGGGAAATATTATCACTGATTGACTTGTTCGTTCATTCATCTACTTACTCATTCGTTTAACAAATATTGAGATTTGAGCACCTACTCTGTGCCAGAACCAAAGCTACATAAGACTCAGTCTCAGCCCCAGGTGGGGCAGGCAGACCCGCAAATGAATCATCACAATCCTGGGTGGTAAGGGCGGTGACAAGGACTGTATGAAGTGCTGGGAGACCAAAGGGAGGGACCTTTAAGTGGCCCACCTCATGAGATGGCCAGGGAAGGCTTCACCCAAGGAAGTGACATTTGAGCCCAGGGCTGAAAGCTGAGAAGCAAGCAGTCAGTGGGTCAGGGAGCCTGGTTTTAGCTTCCATTGCCTGGTGCTGGGCACACCTAACAGGTGCTTCCTAAATGTGCATTGTCAAATGAACAGTGGGGCAGAATCTAGCTGGAAATTCCAGAGCACTAGTAATCAAGCCTCCCATTGTCCTCCATGACTCCCCCTCTGTGACTCCCCTCAGAGAACCTCATCCCAACAAGACTCATTGGTTCCCTCACTGCCTCTGGAAAGTCTGATCCCAGCTTCCTCACCTTTACACACACTGATATCCCTCCCCACCCGGACAGTCTCCTCCTTCTTCCCCTATACAAGCTGGGCCATCTCTCAAGGCCACCTTTCCCCTAAAGCTTCAAGAAGGCTAACTCTCTAAGCCCAGTCACCTTTTTTAAAAAAATAAATGTATGTTTATCTTGTTTTCCCAACCAGGTTGTAAGCCCCTGAGGGAAGGGACAATCTGTTATTCCTAATCAGGAGACAATCCGGTAGAGAGCAATGGTTTCCAAACTCTACATGCATCAGAACACCCAGAGGACTTGTTAAAATAGATTTCTCAACTCCACCCCCAGAGTTTCAGATTCTGTAAGTCTGGGGTAGGCCAGAGAATCTGCATTTCTAACAAGTTCCTAAGTGATGCTATTGGTCCAGGGGTCTCACTTTGAGAACCACTGGTATGGGAAGCACACCAGTTCCAGAAGCAGCTGAACCTGGGTTTCATTTTAGGCTATGTATCTCACTGGCTTGTGAGTTACGGCAAGTCCCTCAACCTCTCCAGGCTTTAGTTTCCTAAGGACACAATAATACTCAGTTTTACAGGGTTACGGGGGAACCCAGCCTACACCCAGTGGATACACAATAAATGTGTGTATTCAATTGGCTAATTGCCTCAAATACAGATCGGATCACCCATTGACTGAGCCAAGTTATTTCTCCCAAGTAGGGGAGCAAGCAAACCTCAATACCCTCCCCCAAAACCCTCTCCCACCAGGGGGCTGGATCAGCAAAGGAATTTGATTTGATTCTCCAGCTCCAATGGAAAAGGTGATGCTTCTCTCCAAACCACCTGGCTCACTCTTCCTAACAAAACTTCTCCTTATGGTGATGGGGTTGGGGGGGGGCGGGCGGGAAGGGTTAGTCAGGGAGTTTGGGATTGGCGTGTACACACTGCTATATTTAAAATGGATAACCAAAAATAAATACATACATACATGAATACATAAATAAAATGGATAACCAACAAGGACCTACTGTATAGCACCGGGAACTCTGCTCAATATTATGTAACAACCTAAATGGGAAAAGAATTTTAAAAAGAACAGATACATGTATATGTATAACTGAATCACTTTGCTGTACACCTGAAACTAACACAACACTTTTAATCAACTATACTCCAATATAAAATTAAAAGTAAGTAAATAAATACACGGGGGGAAAAAGAAAACTTCTCCAGGATGTGTCCTTTGCTCAAGCCCCAGAGCACCCACATCATTAAATGACTGTCTTCTCAAGGGCACATTGGCTATTCAGAAAGCTTAAAATTAAATATATTCACCAATTTGAATTTTTAATGTACTATTTTTAGCTAAAAATAGATTTTGACTCAGTACAGGGCATGAGCGGGGAGCGCTTCGGCAATGTTTCCTTCGAGCAGGTAAACATTAGGTAGGGGCTGTGGGCCTGTCTCAACACCTCTGTCTCTCTCACCCCCAACTCTCCTTCCCTCCCTCCCTTTCAGGTCTCTGCTTGCCTGAGTGAAGAGGTCATTCTTTGCCCAAGCACCAGAGAGAAGGGTCTTCTTCCCTCCTCCCCAACAGAATCACAATGGCAGGACTTCCCTGGTGGCACAGTGGTTAAAGAATCTGTCTGCCAGTGCAGGGGACATGGGTTCGAGCCCTGGTCCAGGAAGATCCCACATGCCACGGAGCAACTAAGCCCGTGCGCCTACAGCCCATGCTCCACAACAAGAGAAGCCACCGCGATGAGAAGCCCACGCATCTCTACGAAGAGCAGCCTCCGCTCGCCCCAACTAGAGAAAGCCTGTGCACAGCAACAAAGACCCTACACAGCCAAATTAATTAATTAATTAATTAATTAAATTAAAAAAAAAAAAAGAATCACAGTGGCAGGCATGCCCACACTTACCTCCATCTATACACCAGGTTTTCACCAGTGCACCAAGAAATAGGCTGTGTACTTACATACAGGTCCACACTCAAGCGGCCAAGTCTAAATAAGGACTGTGGTCTTGCTCTGCAGACACCATTTCCAAAAAGTCCCCATTACCTCCTCGCACCTCCTTCCAACTGGAAAGCTCCCACGCCCCTTTTGGCCTTCCTCATTTATCCCACCCTTACCCCAGCCCACCCCTGTTTCTCAGCAGGATGTTCCAACCTGAGCTCTGCTACCTACTTTGCTGGGGGTCCTTGGGCCAGTGACTTTCCCTCTCTGCCTTATGCTCACCTGTGTAATGATGACTCTATCACCTGCTTTCAAGGGAGATGATGATCAAGCTAGATAATGCTATAAGGGGCTTGGCACTTTGTCCTTGCCCACTTAAGTTTTAGGTAGGAACTCAATCAGTTATTAAAAATCAGTAAGTGTTGCAGCATTATTTATAATAGGCAAGACATGGAAAACAACCTAAGTGTCCATCGATGCATGAATGGATAAAGAAAATGGATAATGGAATATTAGCCATAAAAAGAAGGAAATCCTGCCCTCTGCAACAGAATGGATGAATCTTGTGGACATTATGCTAACTTAAATACGTCAGAGAAAGACAGATACTGTATGACCTCACTTATGTGAGAATCTAACAAAGCTGAACTCATAGAAACAGAGCAGATTGGTGGTTACCAGAGATGGAGGGTGGGGATGCGGGATAGGAGAAATGGATGAAGGTGGTCAAAAGGTACAAACCTCCAGGTATAAGATACGTAAGTTCTGGGGATGTAATGTACAGCATGGCGACTGTACATGTGAACAATACTGAATTGTATATTTTAAAGTGGCTAAGAGAGTAGATCTTAAAAATTCTCATCACAAGAAAAAATATTATAACTATGTAAGGAGATGGATGTTAACTAAACACAAGGATAATCATATATATTTAATCACTATGTCATACATCTTAAGTTTATACAATGTTCTATGTCAATTACATTTAATAAAACTAGCAGGGGGAGGATCAGTGTCTTATCTTTGGATAAGAAGCCCTCAGCTGATTTGAGAATTGAAAAGCTTGATATGAGGTCTATTGTTTGCCAGGGTTTCTCACACATCTGATCCAGGATCAGAGAGGCTGACTTGCCCAAGGTCACATGGTTGGTCGGGGTAGAGCTGGGACCTGAACTTCCCGAGCATAGAGTTGGGTCCAGGAGCCTCTCCTCAGGCGACAGGAGCTCAGGTCCCTCTGGGGTTGGGGGAGGGAAGAAGCTGAAGGGAAGACAGGTGGTCCAGCAGCGCTCCCCCCTCCTCCCCTGCCTGGCCTCAGCTCCTGCTCTGGCAGGGCCCTCCAGGCCCAGAGAGCTGAGGCCGTGCTGTACCTGCCAGAGGCACCGTGCTGTACCTGTGCCAGAAAGAGGCATCCTCCTTGGCTGAGCCCAGATGGCGATCCTGCTGCAGTGCGGCCTCGGGTGGGGAGAGGGGCAGGCCAGCGCACCTTATGGGATCCCCATGCAGCTCACATGCAATCATTCCCCTCCATCACTAATGGAAGTTGTCTCCAAAGCAAATCACTGCCAGGTCATTTGTGAGCCTACTTCACCCACAGGTGAGGCCCCACTCAGCAGGACCCCCTCACACTCAGGTCCTCCCATCTGGCTCCCCAATTAATGCCAGTGACTGACGCCATGACTGGGTATTTCCTTTGGTTTCTAACACAGAGAAGAGGCATAATGTACAGATGTGCAAGTTTCCGCAAAAGTCTGTTCTCTGGGGCCTGCACTCCCTCCTCAGGAGATGAAGACTGAGAGGCGGTAAAATCCTCAGTACCCTCAGCATCCCTTTAAGGAGTGACTAACAGTGCACGCTTTGAAGCAGGGCCTGACTGGGTTTGAATCCTTTCTCTACTGATTCCCAGCTGTGTGATCTTGGGAAAAGAGCTTAACTCCTCTGAGCCTCAGTTTTCTCTGATATTAGTAACTACTAGGCCGTTCCTCTGAGGTTTAAAACAGGTAAAGTGTGAGGCATACACTAAGAACTCAACAAATGTCGGTAAAACAAAAGAGAGAAAATCTTATTCTCTCTCCCAGTAATCTCTCCAGGAAGAAAGCAGGTTTGAGGTCAGTCAGCAGCTCGGGAAGGGAAACAAGGCATGCTTGAGAAACCCTGAGTGGGTGTACAGGCCGAAGACAAATGCTGAGTTGCTCTGAGGACTGAGGGGCATGTTTACAAGAGGAGGCTGTGTGGAAGAAGGAACAGGAGATACGAGAAAACACACAGCAGAGAAGACTGCTGGGGCTGGGGGAGAAATGAGGGGTTTTACTGGGTTTCTGTTGTGAGCTGTGCAAATTACATCTTTCCCGCCGCCCCATGAAGAATTCAGTAAAGCCTCCTTTTTTTTTGCGGTACGCAGGCCTCTCACTGTTGTGGCCTCTCCCATTGCGGAGCATAGGCTCCGGACGCGCAGGCTCAGTGGCCATGGCTCACGGGCCTAGCTGCTCCGAGGCATGTGGGATCTTCCCGGACAGGGGCACGAACCCATGTCCCCTGAATCGGCAGGCGGACTTTCAACCACTGCGCCACCAGGGAAGCCCTCCATTTTTAATCAATGCCCTGGGGAGCTGGATGTTTTGGGGATAAAATGAGGGGACAGGCTTGGCCTCAAAGAGAAACCAGGCCATGCGTGGAGTCGTCCTCTGGCCTGTGTTACTGTAGTGAGGGTGATCTTGGACCAAAGCTTAAGTGGGCAAGAACAAGAACTTGATTTAATTTCTATTTCAAACCTCCATCCCTTCCAGGCTGGCAGAAAATGTTAACACCGGACTTTCTGGGAGTTCCTTCCCCACCTCCCCAGGTAGGTAATGCCAAGAGACTAGGGAGGATTTATCTTGCTCCTGCATCATTCCTCCAGGCAAGTGTGGTGGAGGATCCCCTGTCTCTTCTGTCAGTCTGGTGGCCCTGCTCCAGGGCAAGGGAATCTTTCTTCAAAATAGCCCTTGTATGGATTTTCTGGCACAACTGACACCTAGCCTTTCCCTTGCTGGCTATCCACCTCCCCTGCCCTCCCAACACACACACACACACACACACACACACACACACACACACACACACA
>NW_021703784.1:69271596-69313781 GCF_005190385.1 Monodon monoceros | reverse complement strand
ACACACACACACACACACACACACACACACACACACACACACACACACACGTGCGCACATCAGGCAGGTAGGGAGGCTGAGCACAGTCTCCTGATCTCAAGAACTCTCTTTTTGATATACCAGTTGTCTGTTCTCCACCTGGAATTTGCTTCACAGTCATCTGCCTGAAGGGAGAGCTGGGGAGGGGGTGCGGGGAGAAGACACCTTGCCGAGTCAGTGCAGATATAGCCCTACTATGTGCTCTGTACTTGCTGCATAGTATGTATACTACCATTTTTGGTTTTGTTTGTTTTTAACCATCTCGCTATTGATTGGGGCTATTGAAAGGGTTAATTTCTTGAAATATCACCCCTCTCTATTACGTCACCATTATCATCTTGATGACCCTCTCTGTCATGGTCACTGACAACCTGAGACAGGGCACTGACGCCTGAACGACATCAGAACTAGAAGGGACTTTTTTGAAGCCTTGCGCCAAGCTTTCCTTTCCATGCACAAAGGAGGGGACGGGTCCTGCCTGCGGCCACACTCACCTAGTGGGTCTGGAGCGCAACAATCCAGGTCCATGAAATCCTTCCCAGGTTTTCCATTCTGCTATGAGGAAGGCTGAGCATTTTCAAAGGGGAATACCCTTGCTCCAAGCCTGCTCCCGACGGGAATCCATCTTCCATCCCCCTGCAGCAGAAGCCAGCAAGAAACTTTGGGTGTGGGAAAGTGTGACTGAGACCCAGCCCTCCCCACAGAGACGTTGTAGCTCTGCGTCTGTTTCTGTTGCAGAAATAAAATGGTTTCATGCTTCACTGACTGCTCTACATCTATGCCTTGGACATCTTTCAGTGTCTGTGTACATAACCCTACTTTACTCTCTGTATTTGCCTCACAGTACTCCACATTATGGAATTACCATGTTGTTTGTTCGTGTGTTAGTTTTATTTTAACCAGCCCTCTATTGATGAACATTTGGGTGTTTCCAAGATCACAATCCATGTTACAGCAGGAGTCATTTCACGCCTCTTTATGCACCTGACTCCACACTTTTCGAGATAACACCCACATGATGGGCAGTGTGATGGGTATCCTCACTGGAAAGCTAGGTGTAGGAAAGGGTGGAATTTGCCCATAGTCACGCAGTAGGTTTGTGCTAGAGATGGCAAACGTGGTGCCCTCCTCCAGCCTCCTCTTAGTCCCAGGTGATGACCCCTTAATTGTCCTTTACACCTGGGTCCAGCTTGGGTTGGACCAGGCTTTTTGTTTATTTCAAATGGCCCAGAAGAGGCAAGTGTGTGGGATGTGCCAGGCACTGTGTGCTGAGTGCCAAGGAAGGGAAAGACCACTAGATAACCATGATTGATTGATGAGGTCCCATGGGTGGGCACCCAGAAGATGAGGTAGCCAGGACCATCTTCCAGGCTTACACAGCACATTTATACCCGTGACCTCATTTTAATCCTCTGGGGTCTGTATTATTATCTTCCCCATTTAGAAAAGAGGAAATTGAAGCACAGAATGGTAATTTGTCCTACATGACACAACTAGTAGTGGTGGAGCCAGGACTGAGGACTTAAAATATATACATATCTACCACTGAAAGGAAAAACGGCACTGCTGAAAGTGTGAAAAACTAAAATTATAACTACAAAAACAAAATGGCAACAGAAAGTTTGAAAAAGAACCTTGGAGCCGAAAACAAAGACCTAAAAGCAATTTTGTTAGGTGGCCAAGGGCACATCATCTCATCTCTTTGTTTGTTTAGTTTGTTTTGTTTTGTTATTTTGCCATGCTTCGAGGCTCGTGGGATCTTAGTTCCCCAACCAGGGATCAAACCTGTGCTCTCGGCAGCAGTGAAAGTGCAGAGCCCTAACCACCGGGCCATCAGGGAATTCCCCATCTCATCTCTTTGAATCTCAACTGCTTCGTTCTTACAGAAAGAGAATGGTAATAACAATAATTATAAACACAGCAACGGTAGCTAATGTATACTACCCACCACCCTAATGTAACAGCCATTTCCAAGTCTGAGCTTCCCCCGCGGGCTTGCATTCAAACATACATATTTAATATGGCTGTAATCAAAGGAAACACACGATTTTGTTTCTTCCTTTTTCACCTGACATTGTCTCATAAGCTTTTCCCACTTGACTACATAGACTCAGCAATCACTTTTTCAGTGGCTGCATTCACCCAGATTAATTAACTCCTGCCACCAGTACGGGGCATTTACAGCCACCAAGTTTTCACTATTTTGGCTGATACTGCAGGAAACATCTTTTGCCCTCAGAGAGATACTCAAAAAGTCGGAGACTGTCTGAGGACTTTGAACCCTGAGCTCCTGCCCTCCCCAAGCTCTTCACTCAGCCCCACCTGCCCTCTGCTGTGGTTCCTGGTTCTGCCCTGGCCTCTCTCAAGTCCTAAGGCAAAGCTGAGTCCTTGCCTGACAGCGTCTTGTAAAGGCTTCGAGCCTCAAAGCAGCCTCAGAACAGGCTCAGAGAGGCTCATAGGGAAAAGGGCCGAAGAGAGCTTCCTTGATGACCCCCTAGCTCCTCCTGAGAACAGATACATTTATGCTCCATATCTCTAACTCAGAAATTTCTTCTAAAATCTAATCCCAAATCCCCTTTTGTCTTCTTTCTTCATAGGATGTAAACTTTTTTGGCCACAGACCTGTGAGAATTTCTCCAAAAAGTATAGGAAGGCATAATATTGTCTTTACGATTTCACCAGGTTCTTGAACTCCTTAAGCCTGTCTGTGTCAGGTTAAGGATACAGCCTAGGGTGACATTATCTCTTTCCACCCCTCTTGGCTGCCTTCCATTGCCTGCACTGGATACAATTCCACAAGCACCTCTTTTTCAACCTTGGGCCATGATCTATTCTATCCATTCACCTGCCAGTCGCTGGAGGTTTCAATCATGTAATAGACGCATGCCTGAGGTAGATGGGGGCTGGGGAGTGCGGGTTGAAATTCGATGAGCTGAGTTCAAGTTATGCTTCCCTACTTGTTGGCAGTGAGACCTTGGGTCAGTCATGTAACCTCCCGGAGCCTTAGTTTCCTCACCAGAAAAATGGGAGCAATTAACCTGTACTTAGCAGGAGTATTGGAAGATTCCGTTTGTGAAAGTGAGGGATACGCTGTAAAGCACCTATGAACGTCCCCCGCCTGGAACCACTTTCGAAAACCTTCGAAGCTCCCCCCGAGGTAACGTTTTCGAATGCTTTTTCTATTCATATGGGATGGGACTTGTCCCACACTGCCCCACCAGGACCCTCCGCTCTAACTATACCCACGAGAGCCAGGCCCAGGTGAGCTCACACCTCAGACCCCGGGCAGGGAGGTCACACTCGAGACTCCGACCGCGCCCACTCCCGAGCCGCGAGGACCCTCCTCCTCTCTTCTGCACCCCTCACCCTCCCATCCAGACTCGAGTATGCCCACCCACCCAGCCTGTCGTTCCTGCTTCCCCAGCGCACGCGCGCAGCGGGTCACTCACAAGGCGGCCCCTAGCGCATCGTGCGGGCCGCCACAGCTGGAACTCGGCCCCAGCGCGGCCCGGCGGGTCGGGCTCCCCGCCACCCCTCAGGCCCCGCAGGTAGAGGAGCTGGGCGGGGTGGGAGAGCCGGAGCGCCGACGGGGCGGGGCCTGCGGGGTGGGGGCTGGGGCCTGACGGCCGGGCCGGGCGGCGGAGCTACAGGGGACAGAGCGCGGGAGGCGCGTGCAGCCAGCCGCAGTTGGAGCCCGAGCCCGAGCCCGCGCCGCCATGCCCCTGGCCTTCTGCGGCAGCGAGAACCACTCGGCCGCCTACCGGGTGGACCAGGGCGTCCTCAACAACGGTTGCTTCGTGGACGCGCTCAACGTGGTGCCGCACGTCTTCCTGCTCTTCATCACCTTCCCCATTCTCTTCATCGGTGAGCGCGCGGGGCGAGCAGCGGAGGAGGGGAGGACGCTGGTCGGGAGGGAGGAGAAGGAGGCGCTGCGCGCCGCAGCGCTCCGCGTCCACTTGCAGCCAGGCGACCGCCGCTCGCCTCCCCCTTGGAGTCCCCTGCCCTGTGTTATGCCCCGCGGTGCTGGCGCTCACACACCCGCACAGCCCTCACTCCCGGGGTGTCCCTGAAACCGCACGCACCACAACGGAAGCTCCTGACCCAGGGGACCCCCAAGTTTTGCCACCGCAGCGCCAGAGCTGGGGTGGAGAAAGGGGAAAGCAGGGGTCTCTGTACGCGCTGGATAGGTCGGGAGGGGGTCGGGCTGTAACCTCAGAGGCGCTGTGTAGGGAGCCGGGCCACCCTCCCCCAAGGCACCCTTCTCGTCAGCCGCAGCTGGGCCCAGGGAGGAGTGCAGCCTGCGCCTCAGAGGCTGGGTGGAGGCCCTGCGAACCCTGTGCTTCCCAGGGGCTGAACCTGACAGTGGTCAGTAGCCTCCGGCAATCCTGGGGTTCCACTCGCCCTGATCGAGAAGAGGCTCCGCTTCCCCAGCTAACCCCACCGCGGCACGCGCGTCTCCGTAGCTCAATTTCTCGGGCTCGGGGCAGAGCCGATCCGACTTAGCAGCGACCCGGACGGAGGCCACCAGCGCCCCTGTTTGAAAGCCCTCCGCAGAGTTGAGCGTCACCGCCTAGACAGTTGTGTGTGCCTCTTTCCTAGGGTCCCATTTATCTCTCTCCAAGACCTCGAATTTCTCAAGCTAGCTAGCTCTGTCAACTCATAGGGTGTTCCCTGCCTCCCCCAAAACGTGTTAATTTGCTCTAATTAAGAAAAAAAGCAAATCTTAAGATTCATATACAGCTTTTGAGAAGAAAGGAAAAATTGCTACAAAATTAAAAAGAGGAAGATGCTGCAGAAGCAAAAAGTTGCTAGTTGTTGACAAAGACAACGAGAAATAGGAAGGAAGCTTATGTTCACATGTGTATCAAAAACTGTACCAGCATTTACACTGTTGCTCTCCACCAAACGTTTATTTACACGTTTATTTGTCACACAAGAAGTCGGCATAAAATGGGTACCTGCACATGTGGGCCTCTGTGGGTCCGGGGTTTCATGCAAGGACATTTAGTTCATGTGTACCAGACTGGGGCATTGTCATGGGTACACACCTCATCCCCATCATGGACCCAATGCCTAAGCACCCTCCTGGGGTTCACGAAACCTCCTCCAGGAGAGTCAGGCTTCCCACCTCTTCCTGTCTCTCCTTGCAGGATGGGGCAGTCAGAGCTCCAAAGTGCACATCCACCACAGCACATGGCTCCACTTCCCTGGGCACAACCTGCGCTGGATCCTGACCTTCATGCTGCTCTTCGTCCTGGTGTGTGAGATCGCGGAGGGCATCCTGTCTGATGGGTGAGTGACTCTCAGAGGACCCAGGAGAGTGGATCTACTCAAGGGTGCTTCCTAAAAGGCCCAGGGAGACCCCAGCTCAGCTGCATTCCATGAGCCAATATCGTTTCATTTGCTAATAAATCCAGCAACTGTTTACCCAACATCTGTGTGCCAGGCTCTCTGTGCCAGGCACTGGACAGTGAGAACCAGGCCCTGCTCTCAGTGCAGCAGGGTGGAGGGGACCCAGATCTGCACACCAAGACCTGGTGAAATAATCCTAGAGCCTATCAGAGTGGATATGCCCAGCCTCTCCCACAAGCTGCTGGGGTTACCTTCTTGGAGGGAAAAAAAATCACTCTTGCTTAAGATCTTTCCTTGGTTCCCAGTTGTTTACAAGGTCCTAAGTCCTCAGCCTGGCATCCAGGTTCCTCACAGTCGGCCCTCCCTCTCTCTAGCCTCATTCCTATGGGCCTTCTCCCCATGCCCACCTTGCCTCTGGACCTCACAGCATACTCTTCACACCTCTGCCACGGCATAGGTCATACTGTATGTTAACATCTATATCTATTTGCAAACTGCCTCCCGCCTAAGTCAGAAAGGCCTCAGAGTTGGAATCTGCATGTTATTCATCTTTGTATTCACAGTGCAAGGCACATGAGAAAGCTCCATAGACCCTTAGGGACTCCTTAAGAGAATAAATGAAATAACGTTACAAGTAAGTACTATGGGAGGATAAAGGAAGGCAGAGTTGGGCAAGCTTCATGGCTGAGGGGACTTCTGAGCAGGATCTGGAAGGATGACTAGGGTTCTGACAGGCAGAGGAGTTCCAGAGAGGGAGGGCCAGCGGGGAGTCGTGAGAAAGGTACCGTGGGCGAGTGGGGAGTGGTGGGAGGGGAAGCAGGCAGGGTGGGAGCAGTGCAGCAGTGCGGCGGGGCTGAAGCATGAAACACGTGGGAGCGATGGAGGCTGAGATTTGGAAACTGGGGGCATCTGCAGGAAGGCTTCACATGCCAGGCTGAGTGTTTGGGTTGAATTTTCTAGGCAGTTTGGAAGAGAAGAGATGTAGGGCAGGGTGGAAGGAGGGAGAGGCTGGAGGTAGAAGCAGCACTTAGGATTGATTGCAGTAGTTTAGGTGAGAGATAAGTGCAGCCAAAAGCGATGCGTCAGCAGTTGGGGGTGCAGATAAGGCGGAGATGAAGCAGCCGTCTCACTAAGGAAGAATGGAAGGATCGGCAAGGCTCAGTGACTGCCTGGGTGAAGGGGTGGTGGAGGGTGGTGGACATTTGGCTTAAATACTTGAGGTCCAATCCCTCTGAGCTGGGATCAGTCTATGCCCAGATTCCACTCCTGCCAGCCCTGGCTCCTGCAGCTGGATGGCAGGGGGATGGGATCCTCACCTCCACCAACACACACACTGCCTCACCCTCCCACTCCCAATGTCCCTGCATCCTGGCTTCAGCAGTAATCTCTGTGATAACTGCTTGCCTTGGGCCTCCTCCTGGCTATCAAAGCCCTCAGATGAGCAGGACCAGAATGCATACTGCCACATAACTAGCAGGTGACAAGTCCGCCTCCCGCCTTCCATCCCAACACCCCTTCCAAAGCAGCACAGATGCTAGAGATGGGAGGGATGCCTTGTGAGCCCTCCGGCCAGAATATACTCACCCGGCTGTAATGAACAAAACAACAGAGGGGAAAATACCCTTCCTGCAGAGAAGGTAGACCTGGGTCTTTGCTAGCATTTCTGCTATGCCACGCACCAGCTGTGGGACTTGGGACAAGTCACCCAGCCCTTCTGGGTCTCACTTTCTCTACCTGTGAAATGAGCATCATAATTCCTGCCTTGCCTGCTTCGTAGGGCAGTGGAGGCTGAAATTAGAGCATAGACAGGGTGCAGAGTGCAGAGTGGCAGAGCCCTGGGAAGCTGGTATATTCCCAGAATGTGGGAGACTGGATAGAATATGGTCGGGGACTCTGTCCTGCTGGCTGTCCAGCAGACCCTCCTGTGTGGGGCAGCACCTGTATCCCAAACCTCTCCAGCTCAGTGCAGATCGCCGTCTCCTCCCCAGAGAGCAGGTCAGCTCCTCCATAGGCACTTATCTGGTATTTGCTGGTTTCCATCTGTGGCCTGCACCCCTGGGCAGGGGAGCATGAAGGAGGATGGGAAGGGGAACGGACATGAGGAGAAGCCACAGTCCCTGTCCTGGCTTGGCCGACTTGCCGGAAGTGTACGGGACAGATGAGAGAGCGGGGCCGTTAAAGCAGTGGCCTTCGAACTTGAGTTTAGTTTAAGGTAAGCCTCATTTAGTGATTAAGTAAGGCATCTAACCTGTAGGGCTTCTTGTCTTCCTTTAAGTATTATTTCTCTGTGATGCTCTGAATTCACAACAACCAAAGCAGTTTAGGTTATTTAGAATTTTTTTAAAAATATAGAATGTTTTCCCAGACCACCGTACACTGGAAAAAGCCATATATAAAACTTTTACCTAATTTCTTATCTAAGTCAGTGTATATTATTCAGTAAAGCAGCCAAAATCTATTTAAGTCGTGTCATAAAATACTTATTTCAATTATGGTTATTCACTGTCTTATTTCATCTTATAAAATGTTATCATTTCTACCTTCTATTGCAAAAAAAATGAATGTACTTAAACTTATGAAATAACATTTTGGATGTCACTTAAAAATGTATGCAGGAGTACAGAGTTTTTCAAAATTATTTCAAGGAGTACAGAGGCAAGCGTTTTGAAGACCTCCTGGACAGGGTGTTGGTTGTTTCCAGTGCCCCCACTAGTGACTGCCTTGTACCTCCTGTAACAGTGCGAAGACCTTGCACTGAGACTATCCACTAATCAAGCTTGAAGAACGTCAACGTGTACAGTCTCATTTAACAAGAAATCTGGAGGCCACCTTTTTTAGTTGGTGTGGTGGCTTAGTAATGGCATCAGGAACCCAGCTTCTCCACATCTTTCTATGCCATACTCTGTGTGTCCACCATATCTTCTTATGGGAGATGGCTGCCCAACTCCAGGCATCAACTAAGCAAGGAAAAAGGGGGCATGCTGCCCACAAGCCTCTTCTTTATGCAGGAGATCATCTTCTACAGACATTCCTTACATCTCATTGACCAGAATTGGGTTGTATGGCCACTCTTAAACCAATCACTGACAAAGAAGTGTGCAATTGCATGGCTGCTTGAACCAATCACCATCCATTCCCTGGGGCTGGGCGCATGGCTGCTGGAGCAAACTTGTGGTTCTCCTAGCGAGGAAGAAGGGAAACACACTGCCTCTATGCTATATCCTAGTCCCACCAGACCACTTGGGGTCCCAACATGGCTCTCCTCATGCCCCCCACCTTCTCCGTTGAACTCCTGCTCGTCCTTCAAAGTTCAGCCTTGTGCCACCTCCTCTGTGAAGCATTCCCTGCTTGCCCACCCTCCCCTGTGTGCTCTCAGCCTTCTGTCCATCTGCAATACCACTTCCCTAGACTGCCTAGTCAGACAGTTAGCTCTGAGCATGGTTGCTTCCTTCCCTACTGTCAGCTTCTCGAGGGCAGGGACTCTTTGCACACTGGATAGAAGGAGCAGCGCAAGCAAGGGCAGCACTGAAGCAGAAGACTGGAGAAGGCCTCCTGGGAATGGAGGGGTTCCTAACCATAGCTTCACTAGAAAGAGCAGGCTGGGCAGTGCTGGAAAAAAGACTTGAGGCCACATCACCTGTGCCTTTGAGTTTTGCTTTCTATAGAAGGGAGCCTTGGAAGGGCATGACCAGGACCAGGCAAGTCGAGCCTCCTCACCAATCGTGGAGAAGCTGAGTTCTGGGAGGGAGCTCTGGCTCCCTATGAGGCTTATCACCAGACCAGAGCCCACCTACTGAGGCCTCTGTAGGGGGATAAGCTGGTTCTAAGCCAGAAGCTTTGCAGCTGCGACTGCCAAGGCCAGCTCCCCTATGCCAGATTCTGTAAGCGTGAACCCAGAGAGAGAAGGCCATGAATTTCAAAGCCTGAACACCGAGCTCTCATAGCATCTCTGTGTGAACGCCTGGGCCCCTTAGTTAACAGGTGTGTTTGGGGTCTGGGCTGGGCAGAGCTGCCAGCATATGGTATGGAACTATATGGTGACGTGTGCTCTGGAGGCCCCACTGTGTGCTGTGCCCTAAGCACGAGGCCTGGGCTACTCTGTTAGAGTACGACGCAGCTCATCTACATTTTCTCTCTCTCTCTCTCTCTCCCTGTCTCTCTCTCCGTCTCTCTTGTCCTTATCTCAGGGTGACCGAGTCCCGCCATCTCCACCTGTACATGCCGGCCGGGATGGCGTTCATGGCTGCTGTCACCTCTGTGATCTACTATCACAACATCGAGACCTCCAACTTCCCCAGGCTGCTGATTGGTAGGGAAAGGGGAGGAGTGGGGAACGGGGAGGGATAGGTACTTCCATTTGTCCCTTCAGATAATGTTTGCTGAGGACTTACTGTGTGCCAGGCACTGTTCTAAGTGCTAGAGGTTCAGAAGTAGAGAAGAAAAATTCTTGCCATTGTGGAGCTTCCAGTCTGGTGGAGGAGACACACAAGCAAAGACAGTAAACAGACAAACAAGCAAATAAGTAGTGATGATGCTATGAAGAGCACAGAGCTGGGTAAGGGGTAGAGAGTGAAGGCCGTGCTGCTGTCTGTGTAGGATGCTCAGGGGAGGCCTCTGGTAAGAGTGAGCATGCACATATTTGGGGGTACATGTTTCCATGCAAATGGCACAGCAAGCGCAAAGGCCTTCTGATAGGAACAAACTTGGCAAAGAGGCTAGTATGGTCGAAGGCAAATGAGCCCAAGGAAGAATGGTAGGAGATGAGGTCAGGGGCCAGGAGAGGAACAAGGAAGACTCCTAGGCTTTGGGCCAGAGTACATGGGTGAACAGCGGTATTAGTAACTGACACGGCAAAGGAGCAGGAGTTGGGGTGTTTAGGCCACAGTTGAGTTTGAAACAGCCAGCTCAAGTGTCAGGCGGTCAGTTAGATAAACAAGTTGGGCGTTCCAGAGGAGGTCTGATAGTCACGGCTTCATAGGTGGCATCTTGAGCCCAAATGAGGTAACCTGGAGGAAAGAGAAGGGCCCCAGGACCAGAGCCTGTGGTTTGCCAACATTTAGGAGTGCCCGCTTAGACCTTCTGACACCATGTGGCCGGGGTCCCAGTCAGAAACAACAGTGACGGATGTTGACATTTGCTGAGTGTGTGCTGTGTGCCAGGCTCAGTGCTAAGCTTCCTCCGTGCATTATCTCACTTAACCCCCACACTCTCCCTCTTGTACTCTTGCTATCCCCATTTTACAGATGTGAACACTGAAACTCAGAGAGGTTACAAATAATAACAGTGAACACTCATTTAGCACCTGCTATGTGTCAGGCACGATCCTAAGCATTTTACATATATTAACTCATTTAATCCTTACAACTCTATGAGGTAGGTACCATTATTATTTCCCTTTTATAGATCAGGAGACCGAGGCTCAGAAATTAAGTGGTTTGCACTAGTCTCACCAGCTAGTCAAGGGCCAGAGCCAAGTTTTTGTTTTTGTTTTTTTTTAACATTTATTTATTTATTTGGCTGCACTCGGTCATAGTTGTGGCATGCGGGATCTTTCATTGCGGCGTGTGGGCTCTTCATTGCTGCACGCGGGCTTTTTTCTAGTTGTGGCGGACAGGCTCAGTAGTTGTGGTGCGTGGGCCCTCCAGTTGTGGCACACGGGCTTAGTTGCCCCACAGCATGTGGGATCTTAGTTCCCCGACCAGGGATCGAACCTGCATCCCCTGCATTGGAAGGTGGATTCTTAACCACGGGACCACCAGGGAAGTCCTCAGATTCAGGTTTAGATCCCAGGAGTCTGGCACCCAAGCAGGCTCTTAAAAAGGCTGAGACTGTGTGTCTAAGGGTCCTCAGACTGTGCTTAGGCCAGAGGTATAAATCCACAGATCTGCCTCTGTGTGAGGCTCAGTCTGCCTGTCTAAGGCCGGGGCTGTACATCTGACTGTTAGGCTGTGGTCAGACCGTGTGTCATTAAGTCAGACTATGATTTTTAGGAATCATAGCATCTAATTGACATCTGGAGTCTGGAACTCTCTGCTAAGCCAGAGACAGCACGGTGTCATGAGTGGGTAGAGAAAGTTTCCCAAGCTAATCACAGGTCTACCTTCCTGTGTAAGGTGGGAGCTGGCTCCATCAGGATCATCCAGATGATGCCCCCACCCCAGGGGCCCCCAAGTGAGTATGGTTGGGGGACTAGGGAGCAACAGATGGAAAGGTGTTAAATACAAGCTTCGGAGAGCCTCCCACGCCAGTGTCTGAAGCAGCTCCTCATGCACAGAGACCTCTCATTAACCACGAGGCCTGGCTGACCAGTGCCCCTGGAAACACCCTGTCTGGGCATCTGGCGAGTTCATTTTCTCATTCTCCAGAAAGAGCATAATGTTCTCTCCGCAAAGCACAAATGACCACCCATGGATTGACCAGTCCTTCTCCAAGGAACAAAGACTAACTCCCCCCTTTGGTAGAGCTTTGCTCTCCACAAAGCCAGAAATTCTAGAACAGGGAAAAGGGAAGAGGATGCACCCCATGAGCTGCAGGACAGCAGGTATTAGGGGAATAGCTGGCCCTTTGAGGAAGCTACTGTCCGGTCACAGGTCTGGAGTCCTGCAGAAAGGTGACCCATGATGTGGCTTACATTGTCCCACGAAGTAACCTTGTTCCTGGACCCAGGTGAGATCAGAAGGTGTTCTGTGAGAATGTCACGTTTGAGCTGAGAACTGAAGGATAGGTAGGAACTAACTGCGAGAAGGGACAGGGGAATGCTTCAGGCAGAAGGAGCAGCATGTGCAAAGGCCCAGAGGCAGAAGTTGCAAAGCACATTAGGAAATCTGGGCAAAAAACAGCAGCTGAAGTGCAGAGAGCAGAAGGGAGCTGAACTTTGAAGGTTGGAGTGACAGGTGGGGCAAGACCTTGAAGGCCACACTACAGGCGTTGTTCTTTGTCCCAATGGCGATGGGAAGCCATTGAGGATTGGGATGTGTGTGTGTATGTGTTAACATATGCATAACATAAAACTTACCATTTTAACCACTTTTAAGTGTACAGTTCAGTGGCACTCAATGCATTCACGTTGTTGAGTAACTATCACTACCATCCATCTCCAAAACTCTTTCATCTTCCCATTAAACAATAACTGCACCCATTAAACAATAACTCCCCTCAACCCCTCGAAACCATCATTCGATAATACTTTCTGTCTCTATGAATCTGTCTACATTAGGCACCTCGTAGTATAAGTGGAATCGTACACTATTTTGTCCATTTGTGACTGGTTCATTTAACTTATTATATTCTCAGGTTTCACCCATGTTGTAGCACGTGTCAGAATGTTCTTCCTTTTTCAGGCTGAATGATATTCCATTGTGTGTGTGTGTGTATACACACACACACACACCATATTTTGTTTATCCATTCATCCATCAATGGGCAGTTGGGTTGCTTCCACCTTTTGGCTATTACAAATAATGCTGCTATGAACATGGGTGTGTTGAGACCATATTTGATTAAATGTATTGCTCTACGGAGGCTAGGTTGGAGGAGGGCAAGAGGGGAAGTGGGGAAACCATGAGAAAGCTCTTAAGGCAGTCCAGGGGAGACATGATGGTGACCTGACCCAGGTGGCCACCCAGGTGGACAGAAGTGAATGGATTCAAGATAATTAGGAGGTAAAATAGAATTTGGTAATAGGTAGGATGTGGGGATGAGGGAGAGGAAAGGGAGGGAGGAAGCAGAGGTAATGGGAACTCAGAGTTTAAAACTCACCAGCAGCCCCTGTGTTTTACTACTTTCTTTCCCTTCTCCTGTTCTCTTGGACATGCACTAAGCTTTTACCGAATGCTGCTGTGTCTGGCAACAGGCTGAGGGCTCAGCACTGTAGGATGGGACTGTGGAAATAACCCCTGGGCTTAGTCCTGGGTCCTCAACTAACTCCCTGTGTGACCTTGGACAAGACACTCAGGCTCTCTAAACCTCAGTTTCCCCATCTGAACAGGAATAGTAAGTCCCTGCCTAAGGCATAGGGTTCTTATAAAGATCAAATCAAACCATATCTGTTACGTGTTAGAGGCAAGACCAATCTGAGACATATTTTAAAGTCTTGGCCTCAGGAGGAACCCTCACGAAGGTCTAAAGAGGTTCTGGTACCTGGGATAGAGTCTGTTGGGAGAGTATAGGTGTGGATGCAGGGGAATGTCCCCCAGCTAGGGGATTCCTTGTGACCTGGAGACCTGACCCAGCTGAGGGACATCATCCCAGTCTTGAGGGCTGGGACCAGAAGCAGATGCTCCTGCCCTCTATCCTAATGCTCTCACTCAGGTGGCATTTGTCCCTCCCCAGTTCAATGTCTCAACCTAGTTCCCAGCCCAGAGCCAGGCTGGGACAGACCCCAGCTTTTGTCCCCAAGAGATGCCGTGGCATTTATGTCCTGGCCCTCCTAGGGATGAAGGCAGGATGACAGTCTCCTTCCCTCTCTGTGATTCCTCTAGAGAGGAGCTCTAGGCATTTAGGCTGACCTTATATCATATATAAGATCATATATATCATATATCGCAGAGCATATGACTCTAGGGGGTAATTGGGGAAGGACTGCCTATGCTAAAGCACCCCCTAAAGGGGCACTTAGTTACTGCTGTCTTTTGTTGTCACCAGCTGACTGTGGTTTATTGGTGGATTTGGATGGGGGTGGGTGGGAATTTATAGGTTAGAATCCACAGATGGCTCCTGGTATTTATGGTCCAAGGTCTGAAATCTGGAGATAACAGATATATTAACAGCTGATATCCAAAGAGCACCCACTGTGTGCCAGGCTCACTGTGCTAAATGCTCTCCATACATTGCTCATGATGACTTTTGAGGTAGTACTATTATTATTCCCATTTATGGCTGAAGAAACTGAAGCCTAGATGGGTTAAATGACTTACCCAAGGTCACATAGCTATTAAGTCAGAGGATCTGTGCCCAGGGGTATCTGGCTGCAGGCCCAGCTCTAACCACTATACACACTGCCTTTCAGGACTGTGACTCATTTTTTTGTATCTCCCACTCCCCAGGCTCCCTGAGGAGCATCATCATGCCGTAGTGGACTCTGGACTTGGGGGCCAGGGACCTAGGCCCTCACCCTCTGTCTGTCACTAACTTGCAGTGGGCTTGGTCATGTCACCTCCTCTCTCTGGGCCTCAGGTTCCTCATCTGTTAAATGAAAGGGCTAGATTGAAGGACCTTTAAGATCTTCCCAGCTTGGGAATTCCGCAAGGAAGCCATTGTAGGGTGGAGCCTACGTGCACAGGCTCTGGCACTAGGCTAGTCCACTTAATGGCTGTGTGACCTTAGATCAGTTACCAAACCTTTCTGAGCCTCGATTCCCTTGTCCGTTAAACTGAGCATGACGGCAGGACTTCCTTCACAAGGCTAATATAAGAAATAAATGAGGGCTTCCCTGGTGGCGCAGTGGTTGAGAATCTGCCTGCCAATGCAGGGGACACGGGTTCGAGCCCTGGTTTGGGAAGATCCCACATGCCGCGGAGCAACTAGGCCCGTGAGCCACAACTACTGAGCCTGCGCGTCTGGAGCCTGTGCTCTGCAACAAGAGAGGCCGCGATAGTGAGAGGCCCGCGCACTGCAATGAAGAGCGGCCGCCACTTGCCACAACTAGAGAGAGCCCTCACATAGAAACGAAGACCCAACACAGCCAAAAATAAATAAATAAATAAAATTAAAAAAAAAAAAAAAAAGAAATAAATGAGATAAATATGTTTAAAGTGCTTATTTGGTATGGTGCCTATAACTTAGTTAAATTCAAGAAATAATTCCACTATTTTTCTTCTTATTTATTGTAAAGGGAAATTTGGCTGACCACCTTGACTTATAAGATGATTATTATTTTTGAACATGCCTATCATGAATGTTTTAATGTATGCACAGTCGTCTCAAAATTACATGCTCATATATTCACACACACGGACACCCCCTTACTCAGAAATGCGCATACTCACACCCATAACACTTGCTTGTCCGCACACACAACTCTTCCCTGACACACTTATTTTCCATCCTCTTCCACACAGTTGCACACACACACGTGAATATGTGCACACACATCCTCCATGCTCTCTTGTCTCCCCTCGGCAGCCCTGCTAGTCTACTGGACCTTGGCCTTCATCACCAAGACTATCAAGTTTGTCAAGTTCTACGACCACGCCATCGGCTTCTCGCAGCTGCGCTTCTGCCTCACGGGGCTGCTGGTGATCCTCTACGGGATGCTGCTCCTTGTGGAGGTCAACGTCATCAGGGTGAGGGTAAGCAGGCCGCTCCTGGGCTGCCACCCACCTGAGGACACACCTGGGCCAGGGCGGGGCTTCTGACCCGTGTCCTGCGCCTGGGTGTGGGTCCCCACCCTCTTCTTAGCCAAACCCTAGAAGGAGTCAGCTTCTTTTACCTGCTCCCAAAAGGTGAGTTGAGGCCAGTGGGAAAAGTTTCAGGAGGAACATCCGGCCCAGCTGCCCTCTACCCCAGGCTCCCAGGGGGAGAGGAAGTGACAGCTGAGGCTGTAGGAGTCTGGGTTTAATCCCATAGAGAGGAAATAAAAGCTTCAGGTACTGGCTTCTCTGAGTTTGTTTGATTTTTTTTTTCTTTTTGAGGTCAGGGAGGCTTATTTTAATGTATTCATATAGTTACACATGAATGAGTAAATGTGGTAAATGTGGCTGCATACATGTCTTTTTTTTAAATCATTTTTGCTTGCCCCCTTTCCCTCTCTGAGAGTCATACCCTCCCCTCCCCCAACCTTTCTCTTCCCAGGTAACCCAGATTAACAGCCTAGTATGTGTCCTTCCATTCTTTGCTTTTATTAATATAATACCTTTTATTATACCTCTTTGCTTTTATTAATATAATACCTTTTATTATACCTCTTTTAAATACCTCCTTGCTTTTATTAATATAATTAATATAATGTGTTAAGAATTTCTTCTCAACACATATAAGTATTGTTTTTTTCTTTCAATATTAGTTTTATAAAAATGGGATCATATTATACATAGTTTTTCACAGCTTGCTTTCTCATCTAACAGGTATCCCTTGTGACTCCCTCCAAGTCTGATATGGTTAATTTCGCTTCCTTAATGGCTGCATAATATTCCATCGTATGGATGAGCCATAATTTATTCAGCCATTACCCTATTGATGGGCATTCACTTTGTTGCCAACTTTTTACCTTCATAAATAATGGCATATTCAACATTCCTATATCTTTATGTATTGCTGCTTTTATTTCTGGGAGAGAATCCAAGGAGTGGAGTTACTGGCTCAAAGGGTCTGTGTATTTTAAATGTTAGTTGATGCTGCAGATTACCTTCCGGAAATGCTGTAACCTACCAGCAGTGAATCAGAAAGCGCTTTCCCTTTCTCCAACCAGCAAGGGGGGCTATAGCCATTTCTAATTTGCGCCAGTCTGATGAGCATAAAGTGCTCCTTTGATCTGCATTCTCTGACTCCTCTGCTTTAGTTGGTGATTTGCAGGCTATAGAGGCTTCTATATTCCCTACCTCCACTGACCCTCACATCATCCCCTTTTTAGATGAGGATACACTTTAGATGAGATGTGTCCAAAGATGCCTTGCTAGTAAGCGGAAGAGGCAGGATTCAAACCCAGGTCTGCATGGCTCCACATTCTGCAAACCCTATATGAAACACAATGGCATCTTCAGAACTGTAGGAGAAGATGGTATATGGGAGATTCCTGCTCCTCCCCAACCCAACCCACCCCAGGGGATTCAGAGTGGCCCTCGATGAAGGGTTATGAGTCAGGAGGCCCTGGCACTGGTAGCCAAGAGGAGTTGGGGGATCCTCTTCCTGGGAATAGGCAAATGATGGCCCCATCTATTAGCGGTCAAGGGTGGGATGTCACAACCCCAGATCTTTGCTGAGGCAGAATGGAGGGTGGTGAGAAGGTGCACTTACCCATCCTCAGTGACCCGTGTGCCCCACAGAGATACATCTTCTTCAAGATGCCAAGGGAGGTGAAGCCCCCAGAGGACCTGCAGGACCTGGGGGTGCGCTTCCTGCAGCCCTTCGTGAACCTGCTGTCCAAAGGCACCTACTGGTGGATGAACGCCTTCATCAAGACTGCCCACAAGAAGCCCATTGATCTCCGAGCCATTGGGAAGCTGCCCATTGCCATGAGGGCCCTCACCAACTACCAGCGGCTCTGCGAGGCCTTTGATGCCCAGGAGGTCAGTGGGGGCATGGCCCCACCATCCATTCCCTGCCCTCTGGTTTAGAGCCACAGATGGGGACATCAGAAAGTATCAGGTCAAACCCTTGATGGGACAGTGGGGAAACTGAGTCCCAGTGAGAGGAAGAGGCTTGCCCTAAGTCACACAGTGAACCAGGGACAAGTCCAAGACCAAAGACTCATAGGACAGTCACAGCTGGAATGGCCCTCACAGTTTAGCTCATCTGCTCTAACACTTTCATTGTCCATGTGGGGAAACTGAGGCCCTGAAGGGAGGTACTGATTTCCCATGCCCTGTGCTCTTCCTTTTGGAGCCCAGTGACTGTAAAGGTGGGAATTTTCATCCATTTGGAGAGCAGGGGCATTAGTAGCCTGATCCTTACAATAACTCTATGATTTGAGCTAGGCAGGCATCTTTCCAAATCACTGATGAGGAAACTGAGGCCCTGAGAAAGGCTGTGACCTCCCCAGAGCTGGCCCACGGCTGGTAGGTAGTAGAGCCGGTTGCCTGACTCCCAGTCCAGTGCTCCTTCGCTGCTTCTGCCCTGGCATCAAGGGGAGACACTGAGGCAGACACAGCGGCACTGGACTGGCATATTTACTCCCTCAGCACAGTTCATCACAGCATTACAGTGCTGTGCTCACCACGTAGGCCCTGACCAGCTGTGTGACCTTGATCCATCATCTGGCCTCAGTTTCCCCATCTGGACCATGTTGGGTCCCCATGTGGACCCACACAACCACACACTTGGTGGTTCCATAATGTCTTCCTGGAGTTCGCCTTTTTGCAGCAGATGCCACTGGGTTTCCCCAGGCAGCAGGAGCCAGGAGCTCCCTGGGAAGCTGGGCCCTGCTGTGAACAGGCCCTCAGCCACTCTGACCTGGCCATGGGTCTCTCTGGACAGCGGAAGGACATGCAAAGCACACAGGGTGCCCGGGCCATCTGGCAGGCCCTCTGCCATGCCTTCGGGAGGCGCCTGGTCCTCAGCAGCACTTTCCGCATCTTGGCTGACCTGCTGGGCTTCGCTGGGCCACTGTGCATCTTTGGAATCGTGGACCACCTTGGAAAGGAGGATCGCGTCTTCCAGCCCAAGGTAGGCCACCGAGGGGTAGAGCAGGGCACCCTTTGCAAGGTTTTCACTCACGGGTGAGAAAGGGCAAGAGGCCGAAGTGTGTGAGCTGTGGCTGCAACGGGGCAGCTCCTTATGACGCACAGAGCCCTTAGCAATATCCCCCTCTAGGAGATGCTCTGCATCTGGTCAACAGAAATGTTAGAAGGCAAGCTTGTGCCCCTAGAGGATTTATGGCGCCTTGCTCTTTTCACCATACCATAGTCACCATAATACCTCTCTCAGTTACGTCATCATTCAGAAGGTTGCAGGAAGTGCATTTGTTTATCCAGTGTCTAGAGCTTCTATTTGTTAGCTTTTAGTTCATGTCATCTTAACAGACTCTAAATAACTTTTCGGGGATCTATCTTCTTCAGTTTTGTATATGCACAGCACTCAAGGTTCTGCAGGGCCATCTTGGTGGCTGCTGTTGGGGGGAGGAGAGTGGGAAACCTCCGTGTGTAGGGCTTTTTCTCCCTCCACTACAAATTTTATTAAAAGCTGCCCCAGTTTTATTAATATGTTAGACTTGCCCATTAAAATTTCTTTTTTAAAAAGAGTTCCATGTCTTAAAAATATTTGAAGCCCATTGGACTAGATGATATCCAATGGCCTTTCCAGCTCTAAAGATGCTACAGACTGAAATTTGTCGGACAACAGCGACAGAAAAATCTTTCTGGGATTTAGTTTCCTTCCTTGGGGCAATAACATCCACTCTGGGGGTGAGGGTGGAGTACTTAATTCTTCCATCTGTTTCTTTGCTGCCACTTAGGTTTAGATGGTCACGAAGCGGAAAACTTTTCACCTCTAATAAAATTCAGAGTCTTATTTTCCCAGCAGGAACATCATTATAACCTTTTAACCGCAAATAGACAGTCCAAAAATGATGCAGGGAATTACTAATTAGGGATCTGACTACTAATTTACGACTCTCCCTTGTGTAGTATTATTCATCTCGTGGGCTCCAAAATTGCAGATACCATTTAATCCTCAGGAGGTTCATATGAATTTTTTCCAGAGGTATAATTAATCAGCTGAGTACTTTTGGCCGGGAATATGAGACACTCCAAGTCTGTTTGTCTGATTTACTCAGCAAATGATTTTTTTTTTTTTTTTGCGGTATGCTGGCCTCTCACTGTTGTGGCCTCTCCCGTTGCGGAGCACAGGCTCTGGACGCACAGGCTCAGCGGCCATGGCTCACGGGCCCAGCCGCTCCGCGGCATGTGGGATCTTCCCGGACCGGGGCACGAACCCGTGTCCCCTGCATCGGCAGGCGGACCCCCAACCACTGCGCCACCAGGGAAGCCCAGCAAATGATTATTGAACCCTACCATGTGCCAGACCTGGGTTAGGCTGTCAGAATATAGAGGCAATGGTTACAATGAGGAGATTAACAATAATAACAACCATTTATTGACTGCTTGATACATGCCTGGCTGTGTGCAGAAGTTATCCATTTGCTATCTCATTTAATCCCTAAAACAGCCCTTTAGGGTAAGTTTTTTTTGTAACAGTTTTATTGAGATATAATTCACATAACCATACAACTTATAAGGTAGGTATTTTAATTCCCATTCTACAGATGAGGAACTTGAGGCTCAAAGAGGTTAAGTAACTTTCCCTAGGGTCTCTCAGCTAGTTAGTGACAGAGTCAAGATTTGAAACCAAGTCTCTTTCACTCCATAGTCTGGGCATTTACAATCATGATGCTAAATTGATTATTATTATCAAGCCATCACCGCTGGCTCCAAGGATTGTGAAACCCAATGGAGGAGAGAGAAATCTAAATAAAATATTTTTATACCATGTGTTAAATACTACTACTCGGAAGTAGATACAAGGAACTATGGGAAGAAGGAGTGACTAACTCAGCCAGTGATCATGACAGCTTCGTAGAGGAGAGGGTATTTGAATGGGACCTTGACAGATGCATAGGAGTTGGCTAGGCTAAGATGAGTAGATTTCTTGTTCAATCAAGAATGTGAGGACTATTAACTTTGAAATAAATTTTACGAAAACTTTACTGTACTTCACAATTTTTATGCTTTTAGAAAATGCTTAAATAATGTATCAATTTCTTAAAAAAGAAACTTGAGAAAGCCTAAAAAAAAAAAAAAACTTTGAAGACTCTTTTTGCTTATTTAGACTTCAGTGGCTTTTGAGCCGCTGAACTTTATTTGGCCTCAAAAGAGGGGGAAAGAGACTGCTTCTCTTGTCCGCGGGAGTGTCACCTTCAGGTTCAGTCTGACCTTAGGTGACCCCCAAATACTCCATATTGATAAAACTGCAGCAGCATGGAGCCAATTGTTAATATTAGGGGGAAGTGACACCAGCCAGAGCCCTTATCAGCTTGTCCACATCGTCTTCTCCTTCCTATGTCTCCCAAAACTCTTATGCCAGTCGCCTAAGAACTCTGACGGCAGATGTGTCAAAGAGGTGGTGAGAACAACACTTAGAATATTAGTTCATCTGAATGTTAGCTTTGCCTTCTCTTTTCTCTTTGTTTATACACAAACCCTGGGATTTGCTGCCCTCTCATTGGAACGCTCTTGTCTCAGTTACTTGTTGGCACATAAATCACCGAGACAGATGGCACTGCCTCAGTGGCAGCAGGCCTTATCAAATTTAATATTTGTTCCCTGCAGCCCAAATACGATCAGCAAATTACAGACATAGAAACGAGAGTTGAAAGTAAATATAGTCTCCAGTGTCAGCAACAAAGAGTCCTCAATCGTGTGGTTGCTTGGGATATGGCTTAATTCTCATTTGGGCTTCTGGGCCCAGAAAGTGGGGGAAAGGGGTCATTTATTAAAGTTACTTCAGGGCTTCCTTGGTGGCGCAGTGGTTGAGAGTCCGCCTGCCTATACAGGGGACACGGGTTCGTGCCCCGGTCCGGGAAGATCCCACATGCCACGGAGCGGCTGGGCCTGTGAGCCATGGCCACTGAGCCTGCGCGTCTGGAGCCTGTGCTCCGCAACGGGAGAGGCCACAACAGTGAGAGGCCCGCGTACCGCAAAAAAAAAAAAAAAAATGTTACTTGGTTCACCCCACTGCCTCCCGGCAGGCAGCTCTAACCCAGAGAGACAGGTGCTATTCTGGTCTTTATGAACAAAGAAGGAAGCTCTCTAGCTACACGTCACAATGTTTAACAACCCTCTCAGTGAGAAAGCCCTTCTTTCTGCTCAGCCTGAATCCATCCTGCTGCAGTCAGCACAGCCAGGCGCCCATTGTTTACTTTATTATCAGTGGCTGCCCTGTCCTGTCTTCCCTTGCCAGGATACTCACAGTTGGCAAGAATCATACCGCCCTTGGCATCTTCAAGGACAAGCATTTCTTATCTCTTCTTTTATTGTTGGAAGTGTCATATAGCTTGCTAGATCTTTGACACTCCTGTCCCCCTGCCACTCCCCAAGGAAAGCTGGGACCCAGGCTGTGCACAACCCACAAGAGATCTCTTTCCAGCCCCCTCTCTCACCCAACCCCCTCCAACAATCTGTCACCTGCCATGAATGCCTCTGATCTGTCAGGCGGGCAAGGATTTATAAAGAACTGCTGGCATCTGAAACCTGCCAGCACTGCTCTAGGCTGTGAGCTGAGTAGAGAGAAAAAGAATAGTCTGGGTTTGATCTCAGGGCCAAAGCTTCGAATGGCCTCTAAACCTCAGTGGGAGTCATGTGTAGGTTAGTGAGTGTGTGTTGTTTCTGAATGAGTTCTCCTGAGACCTGCTTATGGGTGTATGCGTATGTTCCTTCTGTTTGTCCCTGTGTCTCTTGGTATGTCTCTTTCTGTGTATATCTGTGTCCCCATTTGGACGCCTATATTTGTGGCTATCACTGTGGGTACTTTGAGAACTTATATGCATTTCTATGATTTAGTGATGTCAGCATGTGGGTTGGTCTCTTTACAACAATGCCCATGAGCTGCTCTGGTCTGGCGCGCATCACTAACCCCATCTCAGCTGCCAAGATGCATCTCCAATGTCACCTCCTCCAGGAAGCCTTCCTCTGGTTGAATTAGATGCTCCTCTTCTGTGCTCCCATAATATCCTATGCTTGCACCATCAAAGCACCCCTTTTCTTTTTCCTCAACTTGACCCTGAGTCTCCTAAGACAGGACCTGCATTGTCTGACCTCTATGTGCCCAGCTCCGTGCCTGACACCCAGGAGGCACAGGAGAGATTATTCTTCAATGAATAATGTAGATGTTACTGTTACTGCTTACACTTACTAAAAAAATTTGTTACCTACATTGTTACATTGGATTCTCATAACAACTCTGAAGTAGAAACCCTTAATGGCCTCATTTTTCAGGTAAGGAAACTGAAGCTCAGAGAGGTTGAGGAACTTACTAAGGACACAGTAGCTAACCTAATGAGTCAGAATTCAAACTCAGATATGGCTAACCTCAAAGTCTAAGCTCTAAACCACGATGTCAAATGGTTGTGGATGGATGGCTGGGTGCCTTGGTCTGTGAGTGGTCAAAGACAGTTCTCAGTGTTTTTATCCAGGGCCTCCCGGAACTGGGACCTACAAGCAATTCACTTTTTGGCCCTTGCCAAAATTGGAAGCAAGATCCCAAGTGTCCCCCTCTCCTTTAAGCTCCAGAGAACAAGGGAAAGGAGGCTTTCCAGTCATACCTCTGGCCAGGCAGGGGCAACGGGAATCAGACCTGTAGAGTCCTGGGTGCTAGGCCTACCTCTGCAACAAACTCCCTCTGCGCCCTTCAACAGTCACTTACATTCTGCAGGCCTCTGTTGGCTCGACTGTAAAATGGGGAAATGTATAGCTTCTATAAAGAGTAGATGGGGGATGAAGATCATATGCATTGATTAATTTAAAACATATTTATTGAGCGCTACTGGGGAAACCCCTGGAAACAAACACGATTTCCTCCCTGAGAGCTTGTGAAAATGTGAGACAAGGACATCTGATCTTCCAAAGCATTTACCACCCGCCAAACGTCAAGTTGTAAGTCCTTGGCCTTTTCTCTCCAGTCTTCACAGTGCTCTCACAGCCATTTGAAGCTTCCCAGGGCCTGCCTTCCTTGGGCAGCATCCTAGCCCTCTTTGGCTAGTCTACAACCCACTTCTTAATCGAAATGTAGCTATTCTGGCCTCCATCTCTTTTACGCTGTCTCTTTGAAGAGAGATCAAATAATGACCCAATCAATGACTTATACCTGCAAGCAGATTTTCATTTTAACAGGTCACAAAATTCTTGATCCAAATAAATATTATTTCTGACCCTAGGGTGTGTGTGTTGTTAGGGGAAGGGGTCAAGGCTTTGCCTTTAGACCTGAAAAGTGAGAACTTGTTGCTTTGTGGAAAATGTACAAGTACTGATGAGTGCATTTAATAAGTCGCACCCACAGCCTAACCAATGAGATCGGTTGAGTTTTCTAGCCCTCATTCCCCAGCGTATGTGCTTTCTGATCATTGTGACACAGTGAATGAGCGCCATTCCGTGCTGCTCAAGAGCTTTCATGGTAACTGGTGTTCTTGGTTGCATAGCGTTCCCATGAGCATCCTAATATACTTACCCATTCCCTGTGGTTAGGTATTTACATGGATTTTTGCACTCTCCCCCTGCTATAATCCAGAGATAGTACATCTTTGCACATACAGCTCTTTCCTTATGTTAAATTATTTCCTTTGGGATAAACCCCCATGATGTGCTTTGTGGCTTTAAAATAATGGACTCTATTCTCCAGAGCTGGGTCTCTACAGAGGCTGGTAGAACAGAAGAATTCCAAGGCATGTTAAACAGGACCAGGTTTTTCCCAAGCCCGGGTGACTACATTTTTGACCCAGAACCATGCAGGTGGGCATCTTTCAGTCCCCCACAAGTCACAAGCTTGTAGCTGACAGTAGGAGACTCAAGGTCAAAAGACTGGATGAGGCTTAAGTAGTGGATCTACGGTAGTGATTTTGGCATCATACAGGTTCATGTTCACGTGTTGTTTTCCTTTATCAACATGTGACCTTGGGCCAGCCACTTAACCGTGCTGAAACTCCATTTCCTCATGTGTAAAATTGGGCTAATAATGGTACTCTTCTCATTACGTATTGTGAGCGTTGCACCCGGTAAATATTGTATCCTGCCCCTTGCTTCCCTGTAAGGTCGGGTTCTTAAGCCATGTGGCCTAGTTTTAAGGTCCACTTTGCTGCTTCCAGCCATCCCCACCCTCTCCCTTCTCCCTTCTCCCTTTTCCTGTTGTACTATAACAAATGAGACAGAGTCAGGGGCTTCAGGTGTCAGTAGGACCCCCTTCTAAGAGACCTCACTTCTCCCTATATCTGCTTCCTCGCTGTCCCCAAAAGGGAGAGACCCCATGCCACAGAGGAAGGGCCATACAGTTGTAACCAGGACCGGCTCCATGGAGCTGTGAGAGCTGGTTAAAGGGGCCTGTTGAACCAAGAGACAAGATCTTCTCTACCATCAGAAAGGCCTGTATCCAGGATGTAGGAATTTCTGACTCTAGGAACAGGACTCCGCTTAGAATCCTGACCCTTTCAGCCTGCTCTGGTGTGGACATGCCATCAGGCTCCTTCTCAGCACTTTGTTCCCACCACTCTTTATCCCGCAGCAACAGTTCCCACACCCTTCCAAATCACTTGCAAAGTTCAGGGCAGAGTCTCCGGAAGGGGAGAGCTATGTCTTCATGGAAACACTGATGTGGCTCTGCTGGGGAGCCATGGACTTAATAAAGATCAAAGTTGTCCCAGGAGCTGTTGATGAATTTAGAAACACATGCTGTTGTTCCCTGGTATCTTTAGCAATGAAGTCAAAGTGTTTGGGTTTTTTTTCCCCCACTGCTTATCATCTGAGATCTTGCTGGAGGTGCAGGAAGCCTTACATTTAAAAGGAGGTCCCAGGAGCCCACAAGGCTGGGGCGCTTGGGTCTGAAATAGTCAAGTATAGGCAATGAGTTCCCATCTCTCGCCTGGGAGCACTACTGCCATGTTTTCTGCTGGTCCTTCTCCCCAGAAGTTTCTATAGTGCGCGCTGTTGGTGAATGTGGGACAAGGCCTCAGCTGATTCTGTTTTTGTAGCAGAGAACATACGTCGTGGGATCTGTTCTAGCAGTTCTAGTTTTGGCTGCTCTGTGATTCGCTCTATTTATTCTTGTCCTATTCAGAGTGAGCTCCCCTGGCCTGGTGGCCGAAAAGCTGAGTCATATGTATGGGCATGAGGTTAGAACTGGGCCACATTCTGTTCACCTAAGTTTATTGATGGGGAGAGTATAGGCAACCCTCCCTATAGTTAGAAGAATGCTAGTCTGATTTTTCACTCATAAACAGTTGCCCAGGGCTTGCAAGCATGGAGGGTCCTATAATAATGGCCTCTATGGCCCAGTAACAGGTACCAATGGCAGTCATTTTGCTGGCCACGACTGCCACCTCTGAATTTCTCTTTCCAACAGACACAGTTTCTCGGGGTTTACTTTGTCTCATCCCAAGAGTTCCTTGCTAATGCCTACGTCTTAGCCGTGCTTCTGTTCCTTGCCCTCCTACTGCAAAGGACATTTCTGCAAGCATCGTACTACGTCGCCGTTGAAACTGGAATTAACTTGAGAGGAGCCATACAGGTACTTGAATGATTATTCTTTTCACTTCACAATAAGAACTGCATTATTTGTCCTCACGGACACTCAAGAATGATTCTGCTGTGCATTTATTTTCTTGTTACCCTTTAACAGTGTTTTGAAACGATAACCATTGACAAGGCAGTGTGACATAGTGGAGAGTGCCTTGGGCTGGTCTTGGGAAATGTAGTAGTTCTAGCCCTAGTTCTGCCTTGGACTAGATCTGAGATGTCAACTGCTCAGCCTTGAATGGGACAGACATCACTAATCAATCACAGCACTTTTTCCTGCTGAATGCAAGTGCAGCCTAAGAATCCTTCTATAAATATTGTTCCAGGGCTCTGTTACCAGACAGTCTTCTTTGGTTACAAAGAAGCATGTTTGACATACCAAGACTAGATAGACTGTAAGATCTATTTGAACTCTTAAATCTTGGGTCATGACGAGAGAGACGTACCCGGCCTGGTAAGTCCCTGGGTCTAGGTTCTTGTTCCTGTCTGCTGTGGCTTCCTTCTCAGAGTCGGTTGAAAGGATGGTCAAGGTCAGGAAGGATTCAGGGTCCCATTAGGCAAGGTGGTGATGAGCCCCAGTGTTTTTTGTTTTTTGGTTTTTTTGCGGCACGCGGGCCTCTCACTGTTGTGGCCTCTCCCGTTGCGGAGCACAGGCTCCGGACGCGCAGGCTCAGCGGCCATGGCTCACGGGCCCAGCCGCTCCGCGGCATGTGGGATCTTCCCGGACCGGGGCGCGAACCCATGTCCCCTGCATCGGCAGGCGGACTCTCAACCACTGCGCCACCAGGGAAGCCCCAAGCCCCAGTGTTTTCATTAGAATTTTGGTTCCACTGTTGGAATGGAGAGACCCAGTGTGATAGTGGTTTAAATAGGATAAAAGTTTGTTTTGCACATTTACTCAGGGCTGATGCGGCAGCTATACAATCATCAGAGACCTTGGCTCCTTCTGTAATGTTGCTTTGCCAGCCTTCTTACATGACTTTGTCTCATGGTTTAATGTGACTACTGAAATTGCCACTATTGTGTCCACATTTAAACCGACAAGAAGAAAGATGGGACAATAGTAAGACCTAATGTCTTTTCAAATCATGATGCAGAAGTTGCGCAGATCCTCTCCCATCCCACTGGGGAGAAACTGGCCACATGGCTATACCTAGAGAGGCTAGAAAGTGTGGTCTTTATTCCTTTTCTTTTCTTTCTTTTTTTTTTTTGGCCGCACCATACGGCACGTGAGATCTTAGTTTCCCAACCAGGGATCGAACCTATGCCCCCTGCAGTGGAAGTGTGGAGTCCTAACCACTGGACCATCAGGGAAGTCCCTGGCCTTTATTTTTGACAGCCATATATGCCCTGCTAGAAATTCTTCTTACAGAAAGAAAAGAATGGATAGTGGGGGGCAGCTGGTAGATTCTGCCATACCCAGCAATTCCCATGAAGTCAGTAGAACACTAGGAAGTTGTGACTAAATCCCAAAGCCAGCTCACTCTTCAGAAATGTTTCTCAGAATCATGAACATTGATTGGTCCTCTGGGAGCCAGGATCAGAGGCATTGCAGAAAAGGAACTGAGAAGAGAAGGGTATAGCCTGGGCTGGAGACTGTGTCTGGGTCCAAACTCTGGTTATCTTGGTATAGTCCATGTGAGTGGCGCCCCCTGGAGTTGTATAGTGCACAGCTTGTGGAGCTGTCCATCTCCAGTGGTTTTTCATTTCCTCATGAATGTCATCAAGTGAGAATGGTAGAAAGATCCCAGGAAAATCTAAGACCCTCTAAGACTCATAGGGGTTCAGATCTAGGAGAACCAAGCTATTGCTAGTTCAGAAAACCTCTCTAAAATCCCAAACTCTGTCCAGACCCCCTCCAGTGACAGGCAGGCATGTATCACCACAAACAACAGCCACCTTCATAGTCAAGCAGTTTTGTAATTAAATCTACTTTCTATTTCTGTCATAAATCACACACTAGCCCAATATTTTCCAATTATACTAAAAAAGCCAAATATGGTTTTTTAATGTATTAGCATGTAATCATTTTTATTAAACTGTCTGAATCTTTTGCACGAATTCATTATGTCCCCGAAAGAAAATGCTGGCATTAATTATGGGAGCAAATTAGAAAAAAACTTCTTCCTTTCGGAGATTTACAGAAATCTATAGATAAGGGTTTATGTCTTCATGAGTTTGAGAACAACGACAGTTCTTGCATGAAAAGTTATGAAGCAAGATTCCTGTATTATATATAATTTTTGACATATACCAGGTTTCGGTCATGTAATTCTCTATATCCTGGTCTTAATAATGCTTTATTTGATGGTTTACTGTATGTTTCTACTTCACTGAAACTAGATTTATTACTATTCTTTAAAGACTGATTGCACATAACTTAAGATGAGCATAGATCTGTCAAAAAACGTCATTGCCATTATATTAAACCTTACCCATGGTACATATAAACTCGTAAAAGACAGAACAGGTTCATGCTTTAAGCAGACCTGACCCATGAAAAAGCCTGGGTTTACACAAAAGATGAATTAAGGGCTGGGAATCCACCTTGCAACAGAATGCACAGTAGAATTTCATTCAAGAGCAGGCATCCCTAAAGGGAATGCATTTTTCCTTGTTTAAGGGCACAGAGCCTGACAATTGCCATCTTTCTGGGAGGCACAGTCACCGTGCACATAGAGCTTTTAGGTTCGGAGTTCACAGGGAGCCATTGCCATGGCTGCTCCCCATCTACCCTGGTCAAGGTCCTTGGGGTGGCCAGACTCCGGAAGGTGCTGGGGCTGATCGACACAAGCATTTGTCTCACATAAGACCTTCCCAGGCTGAATCCTTGTATTATTTAAAGGCTCAATTAAGACAGGACTTGGCCCCAGAGCATACCCCCTTTCCCGGGTGAAGAAGCCGCATTAAAACAGATGGCTGCCACCCTTCATCATTTTTATGGCTCTAAAGTGTGTTCTCCACGGACCTCCGGTAAATCAAGAATACAACTGGACGTGAAAATCTGCTTTTAAGATTTAAAAGCTAATTAAGTCCTGTCTCCAAGGGAAAGGCCTTGCTTGCTGGGGAAGTAGCTTGCCATGCTAGCACAGATTCCTCACGCGAATGCTGCCTCTCTGACTTGCTTGAACTATAGTCAATGCCCTTTACCTCTCTGAGCCTTAGTTACTCCATTTGTAAAACTGGAACAATCATGCAGTGCCCTTTACAGAGCTGCTCTGGGGCTCCATGAGGGAATGTCTGAGAAGCCCCTGGCACGTTAGAGACACATGGCATCTGGGGTGGTGATTAGGATGTCGATGATGACAAATGTGAAGCACTCTGCTCTCATTTCCAGACCAAAATTTACAATAAAATTATGCACCTGTCCACCTCCAACCTATCCATGGGGGAAATGACTGCCGGGCAGATCTGTAACCTGGTAGCCATCGACACCAACCAGCTCATGTGGTTTTTCTTCTTGTGCCCAAACCTCTGGGCTATGCCAGTACAGGTAAGGGATGTGTGCTTTGTTGGGGATTGGGGGACACAAAACCAGAATCCGCTGGTACATGCCCAGTGGCCAGAAGCTCACCATCTTCCATTCCTTGTTTGCCTGTACCTTCTATCCCCTTGGGGTCTCCATGGAGTGTATGCCTGGGTGTCTATACTGTCTTATACTCTGCAAGTGGTCTAGCCATCTCTCTTGATGATCAGAGAAGGCAGTGTCACTAAGACTTTTAAAATGTAGCCAACCTTAAAAAAAATGTATAGAATAATCATGTGTGGAACACTTTCACAGACATTAAAAGTTATGTTATAGTAGAGTACTTAATTACGTTGAAAAGTGTTCACGATGTATTTTTAAGCAAAAAGAGTAAGTTAAAAATAGTATTCACAGTGTGCTTCCTGCTAAATTGGAATATACACACGTATATATTTGTACAGATTCACACAGGAGAAAAAAGAACTGAAAGTCCTCGTGGTGGGATTACAAGTGATTTTTATTTTGTTTATGCGTTTCTAAATTCTCCAATAAACCTGTGTTAATTTTGGAAATCTAAAACATGGCATTTCCTAAAGCCAGGCAACTTTTGGGACTGGCTCTGGAGAAGGCACATGCTCCCCCAACAGTAGAATGAGAATCCCCGGCACGGTTTACCTGACTCCTGGCCTCATCTGCTCCATCTCGCATCTGGAGCTCTTCCACCACAGAGTCTGTGATTCCTGCCGTGTGCCTGAAGATGAATCTTCACTCTGGGGCTCAGGCCGGAAACTGAAATCCAAGATCCATTCCCAGAGGGCCTGCAGGCTTCACAGGGGATGCCTGGTATAGCAGAAAGTGTCTGGACTTGGGTGAGGCAGGCTGATTCAACTACTTAACCTATCTGAGCCTCGGTTTCCTCATCTGGGAAAAGAGGATGATTCCTACCCTCTGGAGGTGTTCTGATGATTCAATTAGATAATGTAAGCAAAGCACCAAGCACAGTGCCTGCCATAGAGTGGTCACTAAGTAAACATCACAGCCCTCTAACTTGCTCACTTTGATGTAAGAACTTTACCAATCCAGAATCCATTGCTTCTTGGGATGTAGATTCCATAAACCTTAATGTAAAGTGATGTATATTGGTCTTCCTTACCTGTAAAGTTTATATGTAAGAGACACTAAAGAAAAACAGAAGGAGAGGCTTGCATAGGGAGGCAGCTAGACAAGATTGGATGTAGGGCAGGAAATCTGATGGTCCTTTTTACGGGAACAGCCATATACACCATTCCCTATTACCGCTGACCAACACCCAGATCCCTGTGCCCCCCTCCACTCTGCCAAGATGGATCAGTGACTACAGAAACTATAGAAGGGCCTGGAGAGCTCATCTAATAGTCACAGCCTTTTATCGTTTCTCTTGTGTTTTCTTGAACAACCCGTTTGGGAAGATTTTGTCCACCAGACCTGCTGCATTGTTATGGTTACTATTATTTTATTTTTTAAATTTTATTTATTTATTTATTTATTTTTATTTTTATTTTTTTGGCTGCATTGCGTCTTCATTGCTGCGCGTGGGCTTTCTCTAGGTGCGGTGAGCAGGGGCTACTCTTCGTTGCGGTGTGCGGGGCTTCTCATTGCAGTGGCTTCTGTTGTTGCAGAGCACGGGCTCTAGGCGCACGGGCTTCAGTAGTTGCAGCACACGGGCTCAGTAGCTGTGGCTCGCGGGCTCTAGAGCGCAGGCTCAGTAGTTGTGGCGCATGGGCTTAGTTGCTCCGTGGCATGTGGGATCTTCCCGGACCAGGGCTCGAACCCATGTCCCCTGCATTGGCAGGCGGATTCTTAACCACTGCGCCACCAGGGAAGTCCCTGGTTACTATCATTAATAGTGTTTGTTGCACATGTACCATTGCTAACAAAACTAATAGCTGATAGCCCCTGCCCTGTGACTGGCCTGCCCAGCGTGTCTCACTTGTGTAATTAACTCTCACAACACCGGGGCTGGGGGTGGGGTGGGGGGGGATGCGGGGGGTGGGGGAGATTAGGTAAGAATTTTTACCTCCACAAAGTACTTACATTTCCTTATTTATCATGAAGTATCATTTGATTTTCTGTTTTAATTCCTCAAAGACTGTACCTTTGCCCTTATAGCTTTGACCAGCCTCAAGACACAGTGTTACCACCGGAATTGATAGAATTCCTTCGACCAGGTCAGGATTCCATGTGGAGCCTGGTTGGCCACAGGGCACATGAGGCTTTTGATGGTATTGAAATTAGCTCAGGAGCCCCTGTTCCTTTGTCCCCAGGGGCTCACCCTGATTTGTAATCTTTTTTATTCACATATACTTTTTTAAATAACAGTTTTATTGAGATATAATTCACCCATTTAAAGTGTACAATTCACTTTTGCATGTTTACAGAGTTGTGCAACATCATCACAATTTTAGAACACTTTCATCACCCCAAAAAGAAACCGACATCCACTGGCAGTCACTCCTCATCCCTGCCCCCAGCTCTAAGCAACCACTGATCTACATCTACTTTTGAAAACCTAATGAAACTTTCTTCTCAGAAAAACAAATGTGCATTCACACATTTTGCCTACAATTTAAGGGGCTTTGCGGGCCCCCTGAAGCTTATTGACAGCCATGTCAAAGATCTTGACCAGAGTGGGGACCTCTGTGCTTCCTCATGCCATGGGCATCAGAGGCCCAGAGAGGGCAGGGACCTTACCCTGGGCCACACAGTGAGCTGGTAGGAGCACCATACCCAGGTATCGCCTTTCTGTGGTTCCCTAGTGACAGAGATCCCATGAGGGTTGTTTGTTTGTTTTTAAGAAGGAGGGTCAGGGACTTCTCTGGTGGCCCAGTAGTTAAGACTTTGCCTTCCACTGCAGGGGGTACTGGTTGGATCCCTGCAATCCCTGGTGGGGGAGCTAAGATCCCATATGCTTGGCAGCCAAAAAACCAAAACATAAACAACAGAAGCAATATTGTAACAAATTCAGTAAAGACTTTAAAAATGGTCCACATCAAAAAAAGATCTTTAAAAAAAGGTCAGCCACCTTGTCTCCAGCTAAGTGTCAGGCACTATTCTAGGTTCTTATCATATATATGTTCATTTAATCTTCACAACAGTCCTGCTAAAGCGGCAATTAAAATTACCATTTTAAAAATGAAGATGCTGAGATGCAAGATTGCACTGCCAGTAAATGCTGGGACTGCATTCAAACTCGGCTGCAGACTCCCCCACCACTACACGAGATTGCTTTCCTAGCCTGAGACTAGGAGATGAAATAGTCCTTTTATTCCCCACACTTGCTTTGCACACTCAGAATCCCTGATTTCTGGTATGTTCTCTCACAGGGTCCATTCAGACCCCTGCAGAAGGGCAGAGGGGGCAGAAGGGTCTGGGGAACGTGACAAAGGGTGGCTGAAGTGTGAGGAGGAGCCTGGTGGCAGTAGAAGTCGTCACATCCCCAGCTCTTGCCCCAGCAGCTGCCAGCCTTGGAGGTGGTGGGCATGCAGACACCGACCCCCCAGCCGGGGCCCTGGCGGTGACTCTGGCAGTGGTCTGGTATCCTGCTCTACCCAAGTTGCTAAACAACACCCCGACTGCCTCCAAATGAGGACAGCTAATGGAAAGAGTGGAAGCCAGGGATAGTTTTCCAGAAGGATGTTGGGAGTGGGGGCCAGCAAGAGTAGGAAGGTTTTTCATCTCCTAATGTGCTCCTCTGCCCATCCATGCCAGCATTTAACATCAGTTCAACACTGGGAGGCAGGTGGTAAAGGGGTCACTTACCCGCCCCCTAGGAACTTGCTAATGCAGGAGGCATTCTCTAACTAATAGACACAACAGACCCACCCACCCACTCTTTGGCCCTTGAGATGGTGCAGGAGCCTAGTGCCAATTTGGTGTAGGGCTCAGGGAGTGCAGGGCCAACCCAGACACACTTTTGTTTTCTATTAAGAAAGCAGCACATCTGTTCCTCTAGAATAAGTCCTGAATTTAGAAGCGTCTGCCTTTGAAGGCAACCTGAGAAGTTGTCATCTTGATGCTTTGGGGGCTGGCAAGAGTAATTTATACTTCTCATAAATATTCAGAAGCCAGCTGTCATTTACATAAAGCTAGAAACAGAATGAATTCTCTTTTTAGAGGATGCCTACCAGATTCACTAAAAATTAAAGACACCAGGAGCATAAGGATGAAAAGTAAACTCTTAGACCCTGGACTGGTTTTGTCTGGCATGGATACAGCTATTTTGCTCCTTTGCTTACGTATCACTTTTTTCCAATGAGAGTGAACCATCAACCTTGAAAACCAGCAAATAGAACAAAAGGTGCTGTCACTCACTGTGCAGATTCACCTCTTAGACCTCCATCTGCAAAAGTAGACATGGAGAGAGTTAATGCCTCAGCCAGCCTTGCAGATAAATGCAATTAGTTACCAGCCCAGAAATTCTCTGCTTGTGTGAGAGCCCATCATGTTAGTCCCTCCTTCTGAAATTGCTTTGTAACACCTCCTCCTCTTTCCCACAAGAAACTTTTGAAAGCTGGACACAAAGGCATGTCCCACTTTAGGGCACTGGGTTACCAGGTGGGGAGGGGGGTGCCAATACTCCCTGGCAGGGAAGCCCCCAGATCAAAGGGAACTCATTCCCATGACCCTCCCTCAGATCATCGTGGGTGTGATTCTCCTTTACTACATCCTTGGAATCAGTGCCTTAATTGGAGCAGCTGTCATCATTCTGCTGGCTCCAGTCCAGTATTTTGTGGCCACCAAGCTCTCCCAGGCCCAGCGGAGCACACTGGTAAGTATCTGTAGGTGTGCATGCGCCCCCTTTTCCCATCCTTCCCCTGTACTGCTCCCTCTCCCCTTACATTAGTGGGTCTCCTCACTCTTCCCCCAGATGTCACCAAACAGCGCCCCACACACACATCCACACTATGATTGACCTTAAGCAGGTCACTTCAACTGTCCAGGCCTCGGTTTCTTTGTGAAATGGGATTAATGGAGCATCCCCGAGGAGACGGAGGCTGGGCGGAGGCTGTAAAATGGTGAGGGCATTGACTCACCTCCTTCCTCTTGGGTGGGATGGGGGCAAAAGAAACCCTTCTCTGACTCAGTGACTCCTGGCAGGAGTATTCCAACGAGAGGCTGAAGCAGACCAACGAGATGCTCCGTGGCATCAAACTGCTCAAGCTGTACGCCTGGGAGAACATCTTCCGCACGCGGGTGGAGATGACCCGCAAGAAGGAGATGACCAGCCTCAGGGCCTTCGCCGTCTACACCTCCATCTCCAGTGAGTCCCCCGCAACCAGCCAGCCCTGTGTGCAGCTACTTACATGCCAGGATAGGGTGCCAGGGCTGGGGGAGGAGGTAGGGGTGGCAGAAGTGGGAGACTTTGGGGATCATCCCGTCCAGGAGAGCCTCAAACTGTCTCTTGTAGCAGAGCTGCCAGAAATCAATGTTCTTCAGCCATTTATCGAGCAAACGTATTGAGAGCCTGCTACGTGCAGGTCCCTGGGCTGGCCCTCAAGGTACAGTGATGAGAAAGACAGATGTGGTCTTTGATGTCTTATTAAGCTGATATGTTATTGAGAGGCAGCAATAAATGAATAAATAACAGCAGTTTTGAATTCTCCCAAGTGTGAGGACTTCTTTTCAATAAGTCAGACTGAGCTGCCAGTGCCTTAAGGAAGCTGCAAGGAAGCTTCCATCTACCTGGGGCCATGAGAGGTAGAAAATTTCTCTTTAAAGAACAAAAGCTCAAGCTTGAGGTACTCACAGGTGTAGGGACTGAATTTACATTAACCAAGTTGTTTGGGAACCCCAAGCCCCGAAAATAGAGAAAAGAAGACCAAAACTGGTAAAACTGCTATGGTCCCAGAAGACACGCATATTAAAACCATTTTCCAGAGAACATAGGACTCCAGTGGCAAATACTCATGTTAAACAATGAGCTGATAATAAAGAAATAAAAATCCTCCAGAAAAGATGTACCACCAGAGTGAGAGTCAGCAAATAGGAGAATTAGTTCCTCAATACCTCGAGATGGTAGAATAGTCTGAAAGAGATAATAAAATAAGTGCTTTAAGGGAACTCCCTGGCAGTCCAAGGGTTAGGACTCCGTGCTTTCACTGCTGAGCTCCCGGGTTTGGTCCCTGGTCAGGGAACTAAGATCCCACAAGCTGCACGGCATGGCCAAAAAACAAAACAAAATAAAACCAACAAAATAAGTGTGTTAAAATAATTAAAGGAAGGCACAAGGCAAAACAGCAAAAAGAAAGCCAAAAGAACTTCTAAAAATTAAAAATTTAGTTATTGAAATTAATTCAGCTGGCCCTCTGGTCAGAGTGGGCATATAGAGGTCTGGTGATGGATGGAGTCCTGGCCCAAGTTCATCTCACAGTCGGTCTAGTGGTTCCATGGATCCACCCCTTTGCGGTTACTGCCCAAGTGCATAATTGGGGCGCAGGTATTTAGCAGCTAGAAAACCTCATTCCGATCCCCTGATCTGTCCAGTTTAAGAGCCATTTTGGTAGCAAGGGCCAAGAGGACGCCCCCAGAGAGAAAAAAATAAAAAAGAAACAAAAAACAACTCAGTGTACAGGTTAAATGAATTAACATAGCTGAAGAGAGAATTTGTGAATAAAAAGATAGATCTGTGGAAATTACACAGAATGTGGCAAAGCAGAGATAAATGGAAAATGTTTTTGTAACTTGGGAGAACCATTTTACAGATGGGAAATTGAGGCCCAGACGGGGGCATCTTCCTGAGGTCACTTCTGAGGTTAATGGCTTGCCTCAGACTAGATCCTCTGGAATCTCTTAGACTCCCAGCCTCATGCTGTTTTCCACCCAGAGCCAGGAACCCAAGTGGGGTGAAGAAAACTGAGGGCACAATGGGCACCATGTTCAGGCTATTGTCTCTGAATAGAGGAGAAACAACCCAGCATGGGCTCTGACGGGAGTGGGAAATAGGGAAGGAAATTAAGAGAGGTAGACACTATGACTACCCCCACCTCCGGCTGAAGTTGGTTCTCTTGGTGTGGCAGGAAGAGACACACCTGTGGGCATGGCAGTGCTGGGCAGCAGTGGAGGGTGCACCAGATGTGTCTCCCAGAGAGGTGCATGGAGAATGAGGTGGTCCCTCAGGTCATCTGTGTGTTCCTGGCAGTCACGTTGCCTAGCAAGGGGGTCTGGTGGGCTCAAGTGTCCAGCGTCCAACCTGAAGGTTCTCACCAGGTGGGGCTTGCACTGAGCACTTCCTTGTGTCCAGTCAGACCATGGCGTCCTGGTCCAGGCACCAGTGGCCAGGCCACCCACCATCATGGCACCAGCCATGGCACCCTTCTGCAGAAAATCCTGCTAAGAGCTGATTTTCTCAGAACGGAGCGATGAGCATGGCAGTCTTCCTAGATTCCTCACCAAGACACTCCAGGTTCCTCAGCCATGACCTTGTGGCCTCCAAGCACCCCTGGGCTGAGCACTTGATAGGGCAGGAGAAATTAGGCAGGAGCCTCTGGGGAGCTCAGAGAAACCAGTGTCCACACCCTAGGCCCTCTTCAGCCTCTCTGTCAGCTCTGCTTACCCCTGAGCCTGGTCGTGGTAACAGTAACCCCACACTATGTACAGACCCGTGAGTTACAGACACCTAGCTTCCAGACACCCCATCAGGGGGAACAACTGCTGAGGTGGGGGAGGTCTTCCCCCTCCCGGCAATAACGTGGCAGGGTGGAGTAGGGCGGGCTCACTGTTGCTACGACGGGAGAGAGGGAAGGGAAGCCGTAAGGAAATTGGGAGCACTGGGTCCCCAAGATTCCTGACAGCAAAGTAGGGACAGCCTCTGGTCATACAGGTGGGGGCAGGTGGCAGCTACTTTGGTTCTAAGAGATGTGTGCTTATTTCCTGCAATCCAAACTTCAACCTGCTGGGACATGTTTCCTATGTAAACAACATCATAAGATGCCTAGGTTCCCAGGCTAGCCCACTAAGCCTGTCTAGTAGGTGCTTTTTGCCCTATGGGGCCCCCAGAAGACTAGCCATGGCTTTGTGAAGGGTCTGGAGCCAGGAGGACCTGGGGCAAGGAGGCTCCATGTTGTCAAGAGCTGAGATGACAATGGCTCTGGAGCTAAAGAGGGATCTCCCCAGGGCCCCTCACCTGTCCAGTACTTGGTGACCTAGAGAGATAAACAGAGCAGCCCAGGCTGGTCCCTGGAAGAGGGCAGAGAGGAGGAAGGGGAAGAGCCCTCCGGGAGAGAGAGCTTTGAAAGCCAAGTGCTGTTTGCTCTGTGTTTGCCCTTGCTGGGATGGGTTTCTTTGTGTTGGTCGGCAGTGGGTTGGGGAGAGACAGGGCGTTAGGGTGAGGGCACCGCCAGGCTGCAGTTATATACTTTGAGTGTGTTTTGATTTACTTCCTCCTGGACTTCCTGCCTTCTGCTCTCTGTCACCCAGAATTAGGACACAGGTCATTAAGCTTGAGGTAATGGGGCATCTTTCATTCTCGCCTCTGGCACCAGCCATGGGGTCCTGTGGCCACAAAGGAGCCCTGGAGTCACGTATCCTGATGGGGCCCATCCTGGTGCTGCCTGCTGGGCTTTCAGTCTGGTCATTGTACACCAGGCAGACTGTCAGGCAGACAAGGTTACCTCTGACACTCTGTCTGATGGTCTCACAGTGGCATCACTGAGAGCTCCTGTTTGTGGAGCCCTGAGCTGGTGCATGGCAGGACAGAGCAAGGGGGTGAAAAGGAAATGATACAGTTTCTCTGCCATCAAAATCCAGAATCAGCATTCCCTCTCGAAGAAAAACAGATGTGAGTTATTCAGAGGGCGTTAAGTGAGCCCTGCCCTGTGCTAACCACTGGGAGGGACGCAGGAGACCAAAAGATGGGCTCCTGTTCTCAAGGAGTTTATAGTCTGCTAAGAAGTCGGAGCTAACATACGTGCAACAGTGTGGCAGGGAGCTCTCGACCACGGGGACCTGCTCCACGCTGCTGCCCAGCAAGCCTGACTTCGTTTAACCCTCCGAACAACTTTGTGAGGTTTGTAGCACTATTGTCCTATTTTACAGCATGGAAGACTGAGGCTCAGGGAGGTGAAAGGACTCTCTGAGGTCCTCAGCCAATAAATGGCAGAGAACAGAGAAGAAGAAAGCCTGCACGGCCTCAGAGTTCACACAGAGCTTCATGCAAGAGGAGGCATGGCTGCACCTGCCACAGGCAGGGTTTCAATGAGCAGAAGACAAAGTGGGGAAAAGCTGCGAGCGAGTGCTGTGCTCACTCCTCTTAGAAACCAATTCAACCCTTATTTCCTTGCAGAACCCGCATAGCTCTAGGTGTCCAGTCCAGCCGTAAATTTGAGGACAAGCTTTGCAGGGGTGACACAGGGGTCCCAGGCCCTAACTCTCAACCAGTTGACATGCTGCCAGTTCATTCTGTCCTTTGTGCAGCACCCATTCCTCCTCTCTGTGCTAGACTCTCCTGAGGCCCTGGACATTAGAGAGGAGGCTGCACGGTCCTCACCCTCGCAGTCTTGTGGGAGACCATGCCATGAACAGGGGCTGTGCCTGTGGTTAGAGCCACAGGGTCAGTTCTAAATCCCCCGTGTTCTCTTTCATGGGCACACCTGGCCCTGGCCTCCTTTATTTCTTTCGTTCCCTTATCTAATAAATATTTACTGAGCACCCACTATGTGTCAAGCCCTATGCCAGGCCTGGGGGATGCGGCAGGCTGTTCACAGTCTAATAGGGAAGCCAGACGGGCAGCTGTGTCGTGAGTGACAGGAACAGAAAGTGGAATCCATCAGAGCGGCACCCAACCTCATCTTAGGAGTGGTGGGTGTCAAGGAAGCCTTGTGCTCGGTGAAACCCATTGCCGATGCCCATAGGATCCCATGTCAGCCAAGTGAGGGAAGAATGTTCCAGGCACAAAGGCCTAAAGGTGAAAAGGATGACGGGTGTGTTCAAGACTCGAGTATATCACGGTGAGGAGAGGGTAACAAGACCAGATCATGCAGGACCTTGTGTGCTGGGTTTTCTCCTGAGGCAGGAGAGGCATTGAAGGATTTTAAAGGAAAGGTGGGTCTGCCATCTCTTCCAGTGTTCTGTGGTCAGGGGTCTTCCCTCTTCCCACCTGGGTCTGAACCACAGTCAGGTGGTTCACATCAAATGAATGTGACTGGCCTCATGCTATGTTTTGAAAAGCAAAAAACAAGCCCCCAAGCTCGGATGGAGGTGTGGGGTGGGCAGGATGGTGCCTGTGAACCCCATTCACAGGGCACCCAGCACCTGCCCCTCCCCGCAACCCAGGCCCTGGCTATTCTTGGCGAGTGTCTCCTCCTCGGCGGAGGCCCTGACTCAGAACAGCCAGTGTGCGGGGACAAGGAGACCTCTAGACCTGGTCCCCCTTCCTTCTCCAGCTTCCCTGAACTTCAGCGTCTGCCCTTCCTTCCACCAGCTGGTACAGCCACAGTGGGTTGCTGGTGCATAGCCTGGCGGGGGGTTTGGGTGTCTGAGGGAGAGCTGGAAGCCGCAATCAGTGTGGCTGTGAGCCTCCTGCCTCGCTTCCACCAACTCCAGCCTCGCTTCCACCACCTCCAGCGCCGGACACACGCCACTGCCTACTTTCCTTCCCTCTGCTGACTTCAGACTGACTACCGGACTGAATAGCTCTGTTCACTTCGAAATGCCTTTCCCCTCCTACAGGTGCAGCCTGCAGTTACTGTGAGCTGGCAGCTCCTCCCCTGGCCCTGGGTAGGGGAGGGGGTGAAGTTAACCAGAGGCACAAATGGCTCACTGTGCCTCCCCGTGCATGGCTTCTGAAATATTTATCAATGTTTTGCAAATGAAAAGCTCCTGCTATTGCAGTGCGCGGGGGGACTGCCACCCACAAGGCCAGACAGCATTCCTTGGCCAAAGCCCGGCGGGCGGCGGGCGGGGGAGCAGTTGATCTGAGCCCTGCTTTGTTTTCAGTTGATCTGTTGTTTTGTTTTGTTTGGGGGGTATGAAAAGCTGACACAGTTGTTCACTACGGAACCCCCAGAACACAACACAATGCCTGAAACAGCGGAGACCCTCAAAAAAGAATTTCTGAATGAATATTTCTTAAAGGATGGAGGGGCAGTATTAAAACAATAGGTACCCTTATCTCTACTCCATTACAAAAAGGCTTTCCCTCTTGAAGGTGGCCTTTCTGACCTGCCTACATGCAACTAAACTTTTCCATAACAGCATCACACTCGCACGTCATTTCATAATCTGCTTTCACTTAGTGTTATTTAACAGTATTCCCTACTCCCTAACATTCAAGAGTTGAGCACTGTCATGTCCTTTTTTTAATTGTTTCCTAGATCAAACCTAAGTGAGTCAGCCCACCCCATGCCAAAGTTGGAGAGAAATCTATTCTTGGTTATATTTCCCACTCCTCCACTGCCTTTAATGTCCCATCGGCCCTTATGTGGTTCAGGAAAATGGAGGCTCCCCGGAGTTGCTTTTTTCCCTCATTTACTAAAACAGCTGCTCCTGTTGGGTGTTTCCAGTTTACTTGGTTTCAGGGGTTCGTTGCTGTGGTTGTGGTTTTTGTGTTGCTGTGACAGGCAGTGCTACAGCTAACAGCATCTTGCTGAGGGCTTTGTGCTTCTCTTGAGTGATTATTCAGGATAAATTTCCAGGAGAGGGATGGTAGGATCAGAAGTCTGAACTCCTGTGCAGCTCTAGCTACAAAGCACCAGACTGCTTTCTGAGCGAGTTGTACCAATTTATAATCTAACTTCCAAGCCTATTCTTCAGCTGGGAGTTGAGCCCCCCTGTGTGGGGGAGGGGTCTTGGCCTGGGGCAGGGGCCGAGGTGGGGTGCACAGGTACCTTTTGACAGGATGGGCAGGAGAGGAACGGAAGGTGGCCCCTGCCTGAGGGAGCTCCCTGGAGGAACTGCCTTGGAGGGGAGGGACGAGGCTAACTGTCTTTACAGCTTCATCGTTGGTGATGGTCAGTGGCCCAGGCCTGATGGACATCCTCCTCTCCCTCCCTCTCCCCAGCCAGTGATGGCCATGCTCTGTCCTATGTCCCAGATCTGGGTTCCTTATGCTGTGGGGAAACCAATAATGCTTATCCTGCCCCCTGCAGTACGAGAGGGCTGTGAGGGAGGGCTGTGGCATTGAGGTGGGCACCAGGAGACCATGGAACCTTCAACAAGAAGGGCAATTAAGGGCTTCCCTGGTGGCACAGTGGTTGAGAGTCCGCCTGCTGATGCAGGGGACATGGGTTTGTGCTCCGGTCCGGGAGGATCCCACATGCCGCGGAGCGGCTGGGCCCGTGAGCCATGGCTGCTGAGCCTGCGCGTCCGGAGCCTGTGCTCCGCAGCGGGAGAGGCCACAACAGTGAGAGGCCCGCGTACCGCAT
>NW_021703784.1:69267491-69271496 GCF_005190385.1 Monodon monoceros | reverse complement strand
TAGTGTTGATAAAAAGCCTTGTGGTCGGAGAGATTGGCAGTGCCCCAAGGGCTCCAGCCATATCTTCTCCATGAGACAGGGAACCCTCCAATGGCAGGGCGCATAGATTGGGGATTCCCCAAAGATGGGCACAATATCTTTCCTATCTGCTTGGGAACCCCGTATGGGCATGTTTCCTCTTTCCCCGTCCTATAAGGTGTCTCCTGGGAGCATAGTTCCTCCTGTCTCCTTCCTCAGACTGGGAGCCCCCTGAGAACGGGGACCACGTTCTTCCACTCCCTTGGGGTTCCACATCTCCATGTATGTACTAGGTGATGCAGGACTCTTGGAGTAAGTAGACAATCAGCTTCTTGGAATGGTGTTGACGGTCTGGAATTCTTCAGAGTGTCAGACACTTCGCCATTCATTAAACAGGGGCCATGTGCACAGGCTCTGCCCTTGGCCTCTGGCTCCTGGCTCCTGGCTCCTCCTTTAATTACCTAATGTCAGAACCAGACTCCTTTCTGCGCTGGCCTGGAAGAGGCTCCTGGAAGGAAGGAGGAGGAGGTGGGAAGGTGGCAGCTAGGATGGGCATCTCTTACTCCAGGAGGGCTACTCTCTCTGGAAGTTCTGGTCTGGGGTCAGGGCACTCTCAGGCATCTCACAGCTTGGACCAGAGGAGCAGGGCTAAGCTAGCAGCCCATGAGGTATAATAGGTAGCACTGAGGCATCACAGAGGCCTGTTCCCTGCATTACCTGCCCTCACCTTGGAGAGAGCCAGAGTATGTGAACAAGTAAGTACAAGTTTACAAAAATCAGGTGAAGAAACCGAGGCTCAGAGAAGGTGAACGATCAGCCCAAGATTACACAGCTTAGAAATAATGGGGAGTCCGCCCTTCTCTGACTTTAAGTCCAGATCTCTTTGCTCTTTGGGGTCCCTATGAAGAGCCTGAGGGCCACACCATAAACAGAATAAGGAGAGGGCCTCTGTTGCAGCAAACCAACTGTCCCACCTGGGCGTGGGCTGTCAGCCTTAGAGCTAAGGCAGACCCTGCTTCCAGCTGTCCTCAGTCACTAATACCTCAGGGTGAATGAGTTTGAAATCCTTCCTAAGAGCCACGGGAGACTGGGAAGCCTCTCAGCCTCAGAGTGAGCCTGGCTTGCGGGGATTCAAGGACCAGACGTAGAGGAAGGAGTAGCAACTTGGTGCCCCCAGAAACACGTGCTGCTGACCTCATGGTTGACCACAGTCCGCCAGCTCTCCAATCCCTTCCCCTGCCACTTTCTCACAGGGCTTTCTTCACACTGTCCACATGGAGCAGAGTAAGAGCATTTCAACCTTTATTTAAAGGCTTAAGTCTCAGAGATGGAGATAAGCGTCCTGAGGGACACACGTTAGGAGCTGGAGGTGCCACAGAGCTAGAGTTCTGCCCAGCTCCACCCCGCAGGCTGGGGAAAGGACCCCAGAGGCTGCCCTGCCTTCACACCAACCTGGGTAGCTTCACTTCCAGCCGTCTCCTTCCTCCCACTAAACTCCCCCTGTGCTTCCTCCGCAGTTTTCATGAACACGGCCATCCCCATCGCAGCCGTCCTCATCGTAAGTGGATCCTTTCTTCGTCTCCCGGTGAGAGTTGGTTGGGCGGGGTGGGGAAGGCTGTCTGGCGTGAGAGGTGCCGAGGGTTTGGCCTTTCTGCACAGGGGCTTCGGAAGATGGGCTCAGCAGCAGGACTGAGAATAGGGCGCTGGATGGAGAGTCTATATATGCAGCCGCTCCCTCCTCCACTGCCCCACTCCAGGCAGACAGGACCTCCAACCCCTGGCCTGGAAGACCTGACGCTTAGTCTCTAGAGCAATTAAACTTTCTTTAAAAGAAAAAAAAAAACAAAAACGATCAAACCTCTTCATTATAAAAGTGAAACTTCTTCATTATAAAAGTAAAAATTTCTACAATGTTTTTGTAGAAATTTTGGGAAATACAGAAGGGAAAGTGCAAAGAGAACGTAAATCACCCATAATCCCACTGGCAACAAAGTTAATGTGTTTTTCTCCAGTCTTTTTTTGATTCACAGAATACGGCATTTTTACAAAATTAGGATTATGCTTCCTATGCAGGTTTGTAAAATGCTTTTTAAAATTTAAGAATATGACACGAGAATTCTCCATGCCATTAAATATGACAATGGTGGTTTTCTAAAGCAATTTTGACCAAAGCTGAGTAGGAGCTGAACAGTGGGGGCCGGCAGTGCACCCCTCAGAAAGGCCCCACGCCCACAGCCCCTCACCCGGGGCTCCCATCCCTGGCTGCTGTGACTTTCCCCCAGGGCCGGTGTCCCTGAACTGTGGCGAGCTCACAGCCTGTCAGTCACACTTGGGAATTCACTTTCAACGTGACTTACTGACATTGTTCCTGGCCTGGTTCCCTGGGGAACTCTGGGTAGCAGAGGCCACGGAGCCGAGCCAGGTACCAGGAGGCTGGGGGGCAGGCGGCAGGCGAAGAGGTGGTTTTGTGATGATCGTGTTTACGTTTCCGACTGAGGACTACAGTCTGAGAGGGGGCAGAGCTGATCTACCCTGAGGGCTCCTCCCTGGTCATTCCTGGGGTGAAGGAGGCAGGGCAGGGAGGGACGGTTCCATGAGATGGCTGTGAGGATGGTGGTGTCTCCAACCCAAAGGGCCCCTAGGTCCCCTGCTTCCCGCTTCTCATTTCCTTCCCAGGGCTGAGGGCTGCCAGTGCGGGAGGGGCCCACACTCTGAGTCACGCTCTGCTCTGTCGCATCTGTGCCTCTGTCCGCAGACCTTCGTGGGCCACGTCAGCTTCTTCAAAGAGGCCGACTTCTCCCCTTCGGTAGCCTTTGCCTCCCTCTCCCTCTTCCACATCCTGGTGACGCCACTGTTCCTGCTGTCCAGTGTGGTCCGGTCCACAGTCAAAGCTCTGGTCAGGTGAGAGGAGGGTCCAGCAAGGGCAGTGGTCAGGCCGCTCACCTGTCGGCCCCAGGGCTCACTCTGGTCACTGCTACAACCACAGCTGTTTGGTCCCAGAACATGCCTGCCCGTTGATCTGGGCTTCACTGAAGCTGGTTGTGGTTGGTCAGAGGGCCATGGGCCATGTGTAACTTCCCTCCCTCTAGTCCCTGAGAAGGACTAGCCAACGTGCTTATGTCCTCCAAGGAGAGTGTCACCTCCGAGAGAACTCCATAAAAAGAAAAATTCAACGCTGAACCAAATTTGGTATAACCTCATCAGTTCTAACCATTGGTCCTAGTTCTGCCTTCCAGGGCCCCACAGAATGAGCACCATCCCTCCCCCACGTGACAGCCCCTCAGATTTCAGAAGGGAAGCCCGCTAAGGCCTTTTTAAAGAGGGAGACCAGACTCTGGGCTGAAAGTGGGAACAGGACACAGCCTGAAGGTTGACCCCAAGGCCAGCTCCTCCCCTCCCCCACAGCCCCTGCCAAGTCCTGTTGGAACAAGGACAGAGGGGGAAGCGGGCGAGGCTGGCTGTCTGCTCCTGCTGTGGGGAGGGGGTGTCATGCCCAGAACAGAAACAAGGGTGGGGGTGGCCCCAGGTTGTTGGACATTTAAGCAAAAGGTGGGAGAGGGGTACACGAACAATTCTCAAGATTCCGCAGACATCTTGCCCACCCCCAGGGATAAGAGAGAATGAATCAAAAGAGTGAAGCTTTGGGCTTCCCTGGTGGCGCAGTGGTTGAGAATCTGCCTGCTAATGCAGGGGACATGGGTTCGAGCCCTGGTCTGGGAGGATCCCACATGCTGCGGAGCGACTAGGCCTGTGAGCCATGGCCGCTGAGGCTGCACGTCTGGAGCCTGTGCTCCGCTACAAGAGAGGCCGCGATAGTGAGAGGCCCGTGCACTGCGATGAAGAGTGGCCCCCACTTGCCACAACTAGAGAAAGCCCTCGCACAGAAACGAAGACCCAACACAGCAAAAATAAATAAATAAATTACTAAACTCCTACCCCCAACATCTTCTTTAAAAAAAAAAAGAGTGAAAAAAAAAAAAAAAAAAA
>NW_021703784.1:69119329-69267391 GCF_005190385.1 Monodon monoceros | reverse complement strand
CTCTCACTATCGCGGCCTCTCTTGTAGCGGAGCACAGGCTCCAGACGTGCAGCCTCAGCGGCCATGGCTCACAGGCCTAGTCGCTCCGCAACAAGAGAGGCCGCGATAGTGAGAGGCCCGTGCACTGCGATGAAGAGTGGCCCCCACTTGCCACAACTAGAGAAAGCCCTCGCACAGAAACGAAGACCCAACACAGCAAAAATAAATAAATAAATTACTAAACTCCTACCCCCAACATCTTCTTTAAAAAAAAAAAGAGTGAAAAAAAAAAAAAAAAAAAGAGTGAAGCTTTTGGGACCTCCTCTGAGTCCATAAGGAAATCCCAGGGGTGGAGAATAGCCTTTTCCTCCATGAGTTGGGAATAATACCTCTTCCACACCTCCCCCAGCAAGATCAAATTATATTATGGGGATTAAATTATGTGCTTATGAAGTATTTAACAGTGTTTCATGTATATACGTGATCAAAAAATATCAGTTGTGGTTGATAGCCAATCCTAATCCTGACTAACCTAAAAGTAACTGATAAAGCCCGACATCCTTCAGTCTAATAACTCAAGACTAATCAACTTTAACGCTAACCCTAAAACTAGCCAATCCCACCTGATCCACGCCCTAATCTACTCCGGCTGACTAGTAGACCCTAACCAACCTTGGAAACACCTATCGCCCCCCATGGGATGCCCCCTGTCTGTCCCCTCCAGTGTGGGCTTTTTGAGGGCCACACCTAGAACCTGGCATCTTCTCAGAGCTGCTCTCTCAGGCCTCGCCCTCCCCCCTCTCCCCTCCCCTCTGCCCTGGGCAGGGTGAGGGGTGTCTGCACTTCCTCTGCAGCGTGCAGAAGCTGAGCGAGTTCCTGTCCAGTGCAGAGATCCGCGAGGAGCAGTGTGCTCCCCGGGAGCCCGAGCCCCGGGGCCAGGCCAGCAAGTACCAGGCGGTGGTGAGTGTCCAGCGTCCCCTTGCCATACCTCCCCCCCCCCACACACACAGTGTTTTTCTTTAATGCATGCAGCTCGTTCCCTGCTGGTCCTGCCTCAGCCTTTCCTCACTGGGGGGGAGCTCCCTTCCCTGCACAGCTCCCAGCCCCTGGGCCCTCACCTCCTCCTAACCATCCCCAGCCCCTCAAGGTTGTGAATCGCAAGCGTCCAGCCTGGGAGGATTGCCGGGGCATCATGGGCCCGCTGCAGAGCCTGACCCCCAGTGCAGATGGGGGTGCTGACAACTGCTGTGTCCAGGTGAGTCTGAGACCCCGCACCCCGACGCTCGCCACCCAGCGCCAACTCCAGGAGGAAACACTAAATCTGAAGTGCCAGAGACCTGTGTGCTGAGCCCTCTGCCCTGGAGGTCACCCTGGCTGCCTGTAGAGTCCATAGGAGTCCTGAGACCAGGGACAATGCTTCCATCTCCACCAAGTGGGGGGACCTGTAGCAGTCCTCTGGGGAGGGTGCCTCAGGTAGAGAGGTCTGCACGAAAAGGCCATTCCCCCACTCCCCTGCCTTGGAAGTGATCTGGGGACTGGAATCGGTGTTTTCTGGCTTTCATGGGGGAGGGGAGGCGACGGACTATTCACACTGAGACCCCAGCTGCCTTTCTGTTCTCTTCCGGGGCTGGGGTACTGCCAACGAAGATCATTGGAGGCTTCTTCACGTGGACCCCAGATGGAATCCCCACACTGTCCAACATCACCATCTGCGTCCCCCGAGGTATGGCCCAGCTCACCCCTCTATCATGGTCTGGGGGTGTCCCCCTTGGAGTCGTGTTTGAAGTGCTCCCCTCCCACACTCCCCTGAGTGACATGGGGAGAAAAAGAAAAATCAGGATTGATTGAGTACCTGCTCTATGTGCACTCTTGGTGTGTGCTCTAGGGTATGAAGGTTAGAGAGGGGGTGGGCTACTTCCCTGAGGAGTCCATGTGCTAGGCAGCAGTGCAACAGCAAAGACAGGGCAAGACAGCGGGACCTTGATGTCAAGCCATCTGTTGCAGACAGAATGGGTGCTTCACAAAAGGAAAAGCAATCCTCAGTAGCCAGGGAAGTCGTAGTGGAAGAGGCGGGGATTCTGAGAATGAGCAGGGTGCCTCGAGCCATGAGGCAGCGTGGACATTCTGCAGGGGAGGCAGCAGGAGCAAAGCATGGAAGTGGGAAGGAAAGGGTGCCCTTTGTTGGGACTGGGAGGCGCTGGGCGCACTTGAGAGCACTGGAAGGAGAAGCAAGTGCTTAGGAAGGGGCGGGGGGGATAAGCAGTAGGAAGGAGGAAGGACCTGGGGAGCCAGAGGTAGGATGTAGGTTTCCAGAAGGAAAGGCTCAAAGGACTCCCTGGGGATTCTAGGTAGGAGGAAAGCAAATGGGGGCCCCAGGGTTGGGTATATCTGTCTGTCTGTCTTTCCGGGTGGTGGTTGTCCAGACTCCCTCCTGGCCCCAGTCCCATCTGCCGCCCTCCCTCCCTGCAGGCCAGCTGACCATGATCGTGGGGCAGGTGGGCTGCGGCAAGTCCTCGCTCCTCCTAGCCACCCTGGGGGAGATGCAGAAGGTCTCGGGGGGCGTCTTCTGGAACAGGTACTACATGCATCCTCCGGGCTCAGTTAGTGGGGAAAGACAGTGGGCAGGTGGAAGCCCTCTTTTCAACCGTCCTTCTCAGTGGAGGATGTATCATGCATTTACTGAGGGTACTCAGTGAAAGCACTGAACTTTTATTCTCATTACCATCATTAGTATTTTTTAAGCCCTCACTATGTGCCAGGTACTTTGCTATGTCCTCTGCACACACTATGTCATTTAATCCTTATGAAAACCAGCAAGGTAAGCAGTGTTAACAGATCTCGTGTTGTAGAGAAGGGCCAAACTCTTTGCCCTCATTCACCCAGCCAATAAGTGGCAGAGCTGGAATTCGAACGCAGTTCTGTTTGACTCCAAATTCCGCGTTCACTCAGCCGCACTGCCTCCCAGTGTGAGGGACCGTAACACAAACATTGGTTTCTGGCTTGGTCATCAGCAAAGTTGATACAGACCATTCAGTGGGTATTTCAAGGAGCCAGAGATAAACCAGACAAATGTAGGTTTCTGGGCAAAGATCACTATCCTAATTAAAGAGCCAGAACCCTAGACTGAGTCAATCATGAATCTATTATTTATACCCACTTCCAAAAAGCACTTGAAACTAGTTGATTAAAGATACAAATAAAATAAAGGCTTTTTTAAAAGCCAGAAAAGAAGAGCCAAGAAATGAAGAGGGTGGAAAAGGTGTTCAGAAACCTGGACAGAACATGGCTACTGCAGTCATCACACAACGTGGCTTGGAGCCTACCGACACTCATCCCCAACACCTCCCCGTCCCCAGTATCCAAGAATCCAAGAGAAAGAGGGACCCGACTGAGGTTTCAGGAATGAAAGTCACAGCCAGTTCAGCAGAGGCAAGATGTCAGGTTTTTTCATAAGCTTGAGTGCAGACTGAGCAGAGAGAAAGACCTTGGGACCAGTGTCTGAACACCTGCATGTACCCGCATTTCCTGTTTTTCCAAAATGTCCCTGAATGGTGCACCCAACACATCTGGCAAGTTTCCCTCCTCAACGGGGCTGTGGGTTGGCAAACAAGCCCCTTGGGTTTCCCATGACCTTAGTCTCTGGAACCTTGATTCCACTGGGGATGTGGTATGTCTGGGACAGACGGTCTCTGCATCCATTCCCTATCTTATTCGGGTGTCTCTCAACACAGCCTGACAGGAAAGGTCCAAGCATTGCGTTGCCAGGCCCTTGTACCAACTGCCCCTCAGGGCTTTGGAGGGAGGAGCCCTTGTCCGTTGACTGCCTGTGTGTGTCTGTGATGGGAAGACAGGAGCCCCCAGTGAACTGTGAGCTGAAGAAAGCAACTGATCATTTACTGGGCACCTGCTATGGGCAGGCCCTTTGCTAAGTGCACTGCAAGCACGATCTCATTGAAGCTTCCCGCTGGGTGTTATCGCCCCATTTCACAGAAGTAAGAACTGAGGACAGAGAGGCTGGGTGACTTACTGGTCAGCATGCAGACCAGGGTCCCAAGCCTGGGCTCTTTCCCTCAAGCCTGGCCACTGCCTTGGGCTGGGGTCCCTTGGGTCCTAGTTCCAGGGATTATTCTCGAAATTCCATGTGGAGGGCAAACTGGATCCAGGCCCTCCCTCAGGGCAGGCCTTTCCTAGATGAGATTACAGAGCCCAGAGACTGGGGCTGCCCCTAGGTTCCCCTGTCTGTGTCCCACTCAGCCAGAATCAGACCCCCTCTGAGCGTGTTCCCTTTGCCCCACTTCCTTCATCTCCTCCCCATCCCCTTCAACCTCAGGTGCCGTCACACCAGTGTCAGCACCTCTCTGGCCTCTACAGAGGCAGCTCAGCCTCAGCCCCAACCTCCCCTCCAAGGTGTGCCAACCCTCAGGGTCTGACTGCTTCCTCTTCTTTCTTAGGAAACCTCTGCCCCAGCCCCAGGGGGTACAGGGGCCTCTCCAGGGTGCTGGAGCGCCTCTTGTGTGCCAGATACTGTGTAAGGCACTTTATTTACTTCATTGTCTCGGTCAGTCTTCACCAAACTCTGTGAAGTAGGCATTATCTTTATCCCCATTTAACAGATGAGGAAACTGAGGGGAAGCAAGTTGCCCAAGGCCACCCAGCCCTTAAATGGCAGAAGTGGGATGTGCCCCTAAGTGCTCAAGTGCATGGGCTTTCCACTGTGTGCTGAGAGAGAAGGGGCTTGAGAGCAACACAAAGAAATAGCTAGCCTGACCACTCTGAAGGCCAGCAGCCTCAATGGCCGTGATACCCCGCCGCCCCACCTCAGCAGAACCATTGGAGCACAGCTCACAGCTCTGTCTGCGTTGACACTCAGCCTCCTCGACCGGCAGGTGGGGCCCCACATCCTGGCTCTGTTCCAGGCTCAGTGAGGGGTCATGGTGAAAGGATCTTTTTGCTCCAGGATCCACTTTGCCCTCCTCCACAGCACAGCTTCCCTCCCAAGCATAGCGAGTGCATCAGGGTAGCCTGCAGCCAACCCCGGGACGTTGTGAGAATTTGTTCATGACTCAACTCATGTTCTGGCTTCTCTACATTGATGTATTCGCTCACCGCATATTTACTGAGCACCTGCTGTGTGCCAGACCCCGAGCACAGCAATAGGAATGCAAAGATGGTGAAGACGTGGCCGCTGCTTCCAAGGGGGGAGAACAGAGATCAGTGCCATCATCGAGCACAGAGGAACAGTGAACTCTGTGGTCAAGGAAAGAAGGCTCACGTGGACATGGTATCTGAGCCTTGAAGGATGAGCGTGGTTTCATCAGATGGAAGAGGCCGGGGTGGGAGAGGAAGGTGTTCCAGGCAAGGGTATCAGCGTGGGCAAAGGTGTGATCATGTAAGAGGGTGTGGTTCTGGTGCCAGAGCAGTGGGTGTTAGGGACGCTGGTGAAGGACAGGACTAAAGAAATGGGCTGGGGGCTTCCCTGGTGGCGCAGTGGTTGAGAGTCCGCCTGCCGATGCAGGGGACACGGGTCCGTGCCCCGGTCTGGGAGGATCCCGCACGCGGAGCGGCTGGGCCCGTACGGCTGGGCCCGTGAGCCATGGCCGCTGGGCCTGCGCGTCCGGAGCCTGTGCTCCGCAGTAGGGGAGGCCACAACAGTGAGAGGCCCGCGTACTGCAAAAAAAAAAAAAAAAAGAAAAGAAAGAAGTGGGCTGGGCTGAGGTCAGACACCCTGTATACCTGGCCTGGGAGACAAGATTTAGCCTGAAGGCTGTAGGAGAAACGTGCTGGTGATACAGGATAAGGGATCGGGGAGAGAGAGATTGCAGGAAGGGAGATCAGTCAGGAGTTCATTACAGCGGATGGGAGAAGGAGGCTGGTACCTGGCTCAGCTGGCTTCATCTGCTGTTTGTCTCTCAAAATCCTGGACACGTACACAGCTCTGCCTGGCCCACCTACCCTGGGCAATGAGTTAAGTGTGGGGACTGTGTGTTGAGGGCCCCCCTCCGTTACTTGCAGGAGCTCCATGCCTCAGACCCTGGGCTGCAGGGCTGCAGGGCAACGATGCGCTTGCCAAGTGAGCCAAGAGCAAAATAGCATTTGACCCAGCAGCCCCTCCCGCGGGCCTGCCTGTCTGCAGCCAGAGGCAGGGGCGATGCCAAGCCGCTCCGGTGTTTTTCATCCATACCAGGGCCAAGACCTGGTGACCAGGCAGCCAGAAAGAGTTCCAGGAGGTACAAGGCAGGGATTTGGGGGATTAGGAGGGTCACAGCAGAGAATGCTCTGGGGAGATTGCTTTGTGTGTACAACCATTCATTTATTCCTTCCTTGAAGAAAATGAGCAGTATTGCTGAGCGGATAGGAGCAAACGTTCTGGAGGCAGGCTGTCTGGGTTCAAATCTGGACTCTGTGCTTTGGGAAATTCTGTGACCCTTCTGTACCAGTTTTCCCTTATTGCCCGTGGAGTTAATGTGAGGCTTAACCGGGCATGTAGCAAATGCCCTATAAATATTATTATAAATATTATTCTTTGACGATGTACTTCTATTCCAGGAACAAAATTCCCCTATTGCTCTTTAATTATACTCCAGCCTGTCTCCAGGAGAGACTGTAGTGAGCTCCCTGGGGATAAAGATCATATCTTGTTTGTCTCTCTGTATCCACAGCGCCTTTGCTAAATGAATGAACCAGGAACAACTTATGACCTTTAGGAGACTGCAGTTAATGCGCCTTTACCTCTCTCTCCTTCCCACATGCGTTTGCCCAAGCTGTTTCCCTCACCCAGACCTCCACCACCCAACTTCTCCACCAGCATTTGGAATGTGCAAATCCTATTCGTGCATGCCTCACACCGTATGCTGGGGCATGTCTCCCCCATGACACTGAGCTCCTTGGAGATGGGACTGGAGGGCTACTCCATGCCATGCCCCAGGTGCCCCCCCCCACAGGATGTGTATTTTGTGAACCACTCTGTGTAAGCTACAAAGGAGAAGACCTGGCCTCTGCCCTCAGGGGGCTCACCAGTCCTGGGTGGACAGAGGCCTGGGATGCACATGGGGGCTTCAGGGGTGAGGCCCTACATTCTAGGCTGCAGAGTTACTGAGGCAGCCTTGAGTGGGTCCTGCACATCGGTTGTTGCCCGGCTCCATGTCTCTGGGAGAACTCAGGTCTCGTGCGGCTCCCAAATATTCACTTTACTGATAGTCACCTGCGCCTGCCTGGCTCTCTGCTTCGATGCACTGTTAACCTGGGAATTTGCAAACTCTCTGCTAATCTTTAAGAGGAAAACATTCTGATAAACACTCAAAATTAGCAGATCTATTCAAGTGAAATTCTTTCCCTGGAAATAAAAAATAGGGCCATAATGTCCACAGTAGATTGATTTTAAACAGCCCTGGGGAGACAGCAGGAAGCAGGGATCCGAGGAAAGTGTTGAGGTACCTCCCCACGAGGAACTGCAAACTGGCCTCTCTGGAGCTCCCTGCTGCTCCTGCCACCCACGGAGGTGTGCGCCCCGGGCCCTACTTGTTCTGAGCCTGCCTCAGGACATTGTTGCCTTTTGGTGTGAAGGCTGCCTCCTGAGACCCCCGATTCCCCAGGGTGAAAAATAGGCTTGTCTCAGGACGACTCTGTGATCCCATCTGTTCGTACAGTTCCTTGGAGCCTTTGGGGAGTTGGGTCAGGGGCTCAAGGGCACCCCAGGTTTCCTGCAGGAGGCAGGTGTGGTGAGACGGTGAGCAGACAGCAGGGGCACCATGTGGACATGATGAGCCCGACTTGGGAACTAGATAGTCTCTGGTTGTGGTCCTGACGCTGCCACTCGATAGCTGTGTGACCTTGGGCAGGTTACTTCACCTCTCTGCATCTTAGTTTCCTCATCTGAACAATAAGAAAAACCCTTTCCTCCCTCAGAGATTTGGTATTAGGACCCAACGACATCAATCAGAAAGGGCACTGTGTGTGAAAGGTAACATTTCAGGGCAGCAACAAGCCCCTCTGGGGCAGGATGAATGGACCATGGAGACCCATAAGTCCTAACTTCCCCTTCCAACCTCAATTTCCACCGCTCTCCTTTTTATTTATTGTTGGGGTCTTAAATGAATGTTGGGGCCATTGGACTCCTCCTCTGCCTGTGCCTTTGAAACCAAGCACCGAGCTGAAAGGATGATCTCCCGCCCACCCCATCCCTCGTTCTCGAACCCCACCCAGGTCCTTCCCTCCAACCAGCTATGGGCTATGTTGGTAATACATTCTCCCAGAGTCATGGTGAGGTTCCTACCATTACCCCAATTTTATAGATAAGGAAACAGGCTCCCCTAAGGAAAGGGACTTGCCTAAGATTTCACAACCAGTGAGTAGAGAAGTCCATCGGATACAAACTTTAGAGCCCATGTTCCTTCCACTCCTCACACTGCCTGCACTCATGCAGGCTCCTCCTCCAGCCTAGAATTCCCTCCCTCCACCTCCGCTGTCTCCATCCTTCCCGCTTCGTGGTTCCGTTCACCTGTAACTTCTATGAGCCCTTCCTCACTTTCTCAGATTTCTTCCTCCTCCAAACTACTTGTAAAAAGTACATTTTTCTCTGACTCTAAAAGAATGTACATTAAATGAGAAAAGATACGTAAGTATAAAGAAGATTAAAAACCACCTAATATCCCGCCACCCAGAAGTTTCCAGTCTTTTCTCTGCATATTTGCATATGTGTTTGTGTGTACTTTCCCCCCAAATTTCTATAGGACTTTCTTGCTCCTACTTTTCTTTTGGCCCTTATAACTTTCTGACATCTGTACCTGTCTGATTCGCTCTGCCAGACCGTGAGCCCTTTGAGGGCAGGCTCTGTGCAGTGATTCGGGTTGCCATGCACACAGGCACCCAGCTCACAGCTGGCTGCAGGGAAGGAGGTGGGTCAGAGAAAAGGAGAGATCATCTTCTTAGCTCACTGCTTGGTCCCAAAAGTGCAGGCAGAAGAGGAACAATCATTTAAGAGCCCAGCAATCAATGAGAGGAAGTGTGTGCCACATATACCATTTTTTACTTTTCAGATTAAGACATACACACACAATGAGGAGGCTCATTCTAGGAAGGCTGGAACTACACTGGAAAGAGGAGAAGATGAACCTGGATTCACATCCCAGCTTCCCCTCTTTCTAGCTCTGTACCATTGGGCACATCAGGCAAACTCTAAGCCTCAGTGTTCCCATTTGCAAGATGGGGATACTAACATCTTTTTATAGAGTTGTTGTGAGGATGAAGTGATGAATACAAACAACTTCACACAGTGCCTGGCATGAGGATGGCCCGCATTGAGTGCTAGCCCCCCTCCCTTCCTTCCTCCCAAACGATTAAAGATGTCTGTTACCAGCCTCCATTTATTACAGACCTGTCATGTGCTAAGCACTGTGGAGCTGAAAAAGATGCTCTTCCTGCCTTAAAATCCCGCTGGGGATAAAAGACTTACACAGGAGCTGATTAGAGAAGAAGGTAGTCCATTATAAGGGCTAAATGAACAGCCCAGATAATGCTGCAAACTGAGTTAGAGCCGAGGGAGTTCAGTGTGTGCTGGGGTCCTCAGGGAGGCCACAGATGTGCTTCCCTCCAGAAAAGTAACAGCCTTTGCAACTCTGGAAGCAGTCAAGGCAGAAGACTGCAGCGATGAGCTTATCTGGGCTGTGGCCGCAGAGTTGGAATTTGTAAGCTTGGGTTTTTTAATCTGTCCCACATTACCAGCTTGTCCATAAACTACAGCAATCTGATGGTTAGGGAACGTGAGGTTAGGTTGAGTTGAGGGAGTGAAATGAAACCATAAAGGTCGGCGAATAGGATCATAGGGAACTGGTGATTCTGTCTCCATCAGGGTCCATTCTGTTCTGCTCCTCAGCAGAAGACAAAAGAGAATTTCATCAGGCTTCTTTCCATCCCTGTTTTTGTCCACCCTGTTTTCCTGGCAAGAAATTTATCAGAGGTATGGCCTGGGTAATCACAGTGAAGCAATGTAGCATAGTCATTAAGAGCATGAAGCTTTGGAGTTAGACAAATCTATTTTCTTTGCTATTTGCTGGCTGTGTGACTTTGGGCAAGTTACTTAGCCTCTCTAAGTCTCACTTTCCTTGTCTATAAAGTGCGGACCTCCTTCATATGGTTTTTTTGAGCTTTAAAATAGATAATACTATTGCAGTGCTTATCACAAGTGCTTATAAAAGTTCAATAAATGTTAGCTGGTTTTACTATTATTAAAGTAAGATCTGCATGAAGACAGAACAGATTGATTTTCCCCAAATGTGCATGTCAGAAGTACATACTTCATTGGCAGAAGGTTGCTTCTGGAAGGTTGAAAGGTGGCCTGGGGCAGGAGAAAGAGCACTGACAAAGTTGGCACCAAAATTCTGGTCACCTCACTCAGTGTTTTTTGTTTTGTTTGTTTTGTTTTGTTTTTTGCGGTACGCGGTCTTCTCACTGCTGTGGCCTCTCCCGTCGCAGAGCACAGGCTCCGGACGCGCAGGCTCAGCGGCCATGGCTCACGGGCCCAGCCGTTCCGCGGCATGTGGGATCCTCCTGGACCAGGGCATGAACCCGTGTCCCCTGCATCGGCAGGCGGACTCTCAACCACTGTGCCACCAGGGAAGCCCCTCACTCAGTGTTTTTCAAAAACATTTTTACTGTAATCCACAGTATGAAACAGATTTTACATCACGGTCCACTACATTTATGCATTGATAGGTAAGAGAAAAAAAAATTCACACAAAAAGTACACATCTTGACCACATGCAATGCATATTCGTATTTTCTTCTTTTCTTTTCTTTTTAAGTGCAGTTGCAATTTACTTGTTTCAGACGCAATTTTCGGGTCCCAATCCACAGTTGGAAAACGCTGTACGAAATGATTATGACCTTGGGAAAGTCATTTTCCCTCCCTGAGCTTTAGTTTTCCCAACTATAAGCCAGTCTTGATGCCAAACCAGCTTCACTGCTGCTTGGAGTTGTGTCAGGAGTACTAATGAAGCCCTTGCTGTTTGGATGGGGCCCATCCAGTTGCTGTGGGAGGGACAGAGATTGAGAAGAACAGTTTCTGCCCCCATGGAAGCCACTTGGGGGCACTGGGGATGGGTCAGAGGGGTGGGGATTGTGGGGTTGCTTCTCCCCAAAGACACAGTGTGATGGAGAGGAAGGCAGTGGAGTGAGAAGTAACTGGTATTGTTTTTTCCCATTTGTGCCCCAGCAGCCTTCCTGACAGCGAGACGGGAGAGGACCCCAGGTACAGCCTTGGAGCTCGGTTGGAAGTGGGTTCCAATAAAGGGAAGGGGCTTGGAGAATTCCCTGGCGGTCGAGCAGTTAGGACTTCGTGCTCCCAGTGCAGGGGTCATGGGTTAGATCCCTGGTCGGGGAACTAAGATCCCGCGTGCTGCACAGAGCGGCCAAAGATAAAAAAATAAAAAATAAATTAAAAAAAAAAAAAGAAAGAAAGAAAAGTTGAGAAACAAAGGTATAAAAAGCAGAGGTGGGTATCCCCTAGGCAGACAGAAAATTCAGTTGTGTTGCTTTATGTTCAATGTGCTTTATGTTCTGGTCGTCTAAGACATCCAAGTGAAATAGATTGATGTGGCTCTAAGACCTTCAAAACCCTGCCCAACCACACCTCTTTCAAGACAATCGAGACACACTGGAGGTGGTGGGAAGTCAGGAGTGGGAGGTTGACTTGACCTTGGAAATCTGTTTAAGCTTCTGGCCTTCACTCTCCAACACCACAGAGGTTTCACTTCCCCATATTTTCTCTGCCCTTTCTCCCACCTTGTCGCCAAGTGCCAGGGCATGATGACAGCCCAGACTCTCTAGCCATAGTGGCTATAGTTCTTGAGCCAAAAATCAGGCCTCATAGTATGTGACAAGTATGAACGCATGGATGAGCACAACGGGACGGAGTATTTGACACTGGAGCAGTTGGGGTCTGTTCAGGCTACGTGGGCACCACAGCTGACCATGTCCCTCTCGGCAGATCCCCCAGGCTCCACGGTTGTCTTCTGACAGGGACCTGGGGCTGCAAATCACACCTGGAGCCCTTCTCAGCTCTCTAGGTACCACACTGAGTTCCATCGGCTGTAGGTTGCCATCCCCAGACTGCAGGCACCCATGGTGGCCTGCCCGGCCTCGCCTGGCTACGGTCAAAGCGCACTTCCTGCCCCAGATATTTGTGCAGCCATGTCAGCCCGAGACCTCGGCCAGTGCATCCACGCCCTAATGCAGAGGCTGGGTCTGCAGAAGCCACATGTTGGGCCTCATGCTCCTCTGACGTGGGAAGCACCACCCGCCCCCCATGAGCCTACACCAGTGGTGCCTTCCCCCCACTGTCCCTCGTAACTTAACCAGGTCCCCTGAGGCCTTCCTCACACGCGCCGCGTGTATTCAGGCAGTGGAGGCTTCCCCTGGGTGGCGTGTGGCTTTTGTGGCTGCAGTCTTGTGGTCTCAGGGATTATAAAGGCACTCACGCTGGGTTTGAGGGAGCTCAAAATGTCTATGGAGAACTCAGTCTACTCAGGTGAACCCTGAAGGTACGTCTTTCCTCCCCTGCTGCAGCCCAGAGCGGGAGACGGCAACCGACTCGGATATCAGGTACTGTGTCCCGAGAGCATCGCCCTCCAGGGCAGACTTCCTCAGAGGGGGTCTCAGGCCAAGGGAGCCACAGAGCTCTGGAAGGCAGCCCCCCAGGTCCAGCCCAGCTGCAGAGGAGGCCAGGGAGGGTGCTGTGCTTCATGCGGTGGTTCGGGGGCCACCGCTGCTTCCGTGCATCAAGCCGCTCCCTTCACACCAGATCAGTTTTGTCTGGTGGTCATCTTTTCCTTCTTTCCTTTTTTTTTTTTTTTGTCTTCAGAAACCACATCACACTAAATGTGGGTTCCTTGACTCTTCATTTTTAAAAAGTTCCATTTGGAGTGTTACCTGCTAACATCAAAGTCGAGTGGTTTGAGGGCTACTCAAGGAAGGAGGAAATCAGGGTTCAAGTATTTACTTAGTTTGGTCACACTTTGGGGTCTTCCCAGGCTCTGGGTAGAGACTTAGGAAGGGCAACAGACTGAAGGGGTGGGATAGGGAGGGGTGGAGAGCAGGGAGGGGTTGAGGTCCCTTATCCCCCAGCCAGCTAAGACCCAGCACCCAAGCCTGCCTCGGGCCCTTGGGGAACGAGAGGCCACCAGGAGCCACTCAAAGCAGATTTCTGCCAGCTGCACCTCCTCATCTTAGTGCTGCCCCCACCCCCTTGCCCCAGTTTAAGCCATCAGCTTGACAACCACCTCTGACAATGACCCCCTGAGAATACCTCCCTACTCCTGCCCCTCTTTTTCCAGGAAGAGAGGCCCCGTGGCCTATGCTTCTCAGAAACCATGGCTGCTAAATGCCACCGTGGAGGAGAACATCACCTTTGAGAGTCCCTTCAACAAACAACGGTAAAAGCCTCGAGGAGGTGGGTTGGGGGGCAAGCTGGGGGCGGGAGCAATTGGTCATGCATTAGCCACTGCCCCAGCCCCCAAGCCCGGCCGGCTGCCTGCTCCTCCATCGATCTTCCTCACCCAGCCATCCTGCTCTCCAGCCCCCTTATCTGGATTCCAGCCTGTTCCATATGGTCCATCTGGAAATGATCCAGATGTGCTGGGCATCAGGGCAGTCCAGCTCCCGTGGTTGAGAAGGCAGAAGGGGAGGGAGGTGCAGGAACCCTGGTGCCTTCTCTTGAGGTTGGTGAGAAGGCTCGCCCAGCCCTCCGTGAGTCTCCATCTCGTGATTCCCTACCCCCAGCTCCGCAGCTTGTACACAAATCCCTCCAGTGCTAATGACTGCTAACATCCATGGAGCTCTTTCCAGGTGCTCTTGCTATGCATGACTGGCTGTAATGCTCACATCAATCCCAGTAGGCAGGTACTATTATTATCCCCATTTTATAGATGAGGAAACCAAGACTCAGGAAGGTTAGGTAACTTTCCCAAGGCTACCCAGCCAGTAAGTGACAGAAATGGGTTTCAAATCCAAGTCTTCCTGACACCCAAGTACATGTCACCAAGACACTGTGATGCCTCCATGCACTCTGGCTGGCACCTGCCTAAGCAAACCAGCAGTGATTTTTCCCTGGCAGTGCTCCAAGCATGGGCTCTGGCTACAGCTTTTCCCACTGCACAGGGGCCCCAGGCCCTCTCTTGTCACTTATGTGGCTATCTGCTCCCATCCAATTTCATCTTTCAAATATTTAACTTTCTTCGTGATGGTGTCAGGTGCTGCCCTCAGCTCTTTTCAAGCTCACGGGGTGTTTGCTTACACCCATCAGGAGGCCCATTAAAGCCATTGCTCCTCCTGGGCACGTCTGCCTGGAAGGTAATGACCCTCTGCAAATGCCCAGGCCCGCCTCTGGCCAGGCTGATCAGCTGTGTCCCCGCCCACCCCACTGCAGGTACAAGATGGTCATCGAAGCCTGCTCCCTGCAGCCAGACATCGACATCCTGCCCCATGGAGACCAGACCCAGATTGGGGAACGGGTTAGTAGCAGCTTCCAGGGGGTGGTTCTCAAAGTTGGGGCCCTCAGCCTCCCCTACTCCCCACCCATCACCATCACCATGCCCTGACATCCTTCTCAGGGAGAACAGGTAATGAGAAATGAGAGAGGGGGAAGGCTGAAGAGTTGCCTGCAGTGGGATCAAAATGATCTCCTTGAGCCCTGGGTTGGTGGCTGTCCTCGAAAAGTTTTCGGTCTTGCTTGGTGCAGAAGTCAGCTTAGCACTTTCCCAGGCTGGAGATGACTTGACATCTCCATTCATGCCCCAAGTACGTACTGAGAGCCTGCACAACACTGCGCTAGACTCAGGGTGGTTCTTCCTGTTCCCTCTCCGGGCGGGGTCCCTCCTCCATAAGCTTAAACAGATAGGAATCTTCTGTGGCTGTCCTCCTTATGTGTGATTTAAATCCGCCCTTCCTCCATCCTGGTTTTCATGGGTCAGATGGTCCCTAGCACCTTGGGAATCATTGTCCCCACTTCTGAATGAATTCAGTAAACATGTACAAGTTCCCCTTCTCTGCCAGGTGAGGATGGGGCAAAGAGGTGCATAGAGCCAGGCCTCCCTCCCAAAGAGCTCACAAGTAGGGGCCAGGACAGTCTCTCCTGAAGGGCTGTGAGGGCATGACCTTTCCTCCCCTTTGGCGGCAGGGCATCAACCTGTCCGGTGGTCAGCGCCAGCGCATCAGCGTGGCCCGAGCCCTCTACCAGCACACTAATGTCGTCTTCTTGGTGAGTGCACCAGCTGGTACCTCCCTGGGGCCCTCGTGTCTGGCTGCCACCTTGGCTCATTGCCTACACAGATAGACAGACCCCCACACACCATCACCCAACAACCTCCCCCTCCAGGAGCAATCCTCTCCTGCCAGAGATATTACCTACCCATCTTACTGATGGAGAAACTGAGGCAAGGTTAGTCCAATTGACCCATGTGGATTTCACACTGGACTCTGGGGAGGCGAGTAGTAATTATAGGCCTCCTCCCTGTAGGACAGCCCCAACCTATTAACACTTATTTAGCCCGACTATAAAAATGGCAAATACATGGAAGGTGAGTTACCACTTCACATCTCATGCCCAGAGCAGACATTGCTAATTGATCACAGCTTTCTTTCCCATGGAAACTTAACCTGGCCTCAGAATCCTTCTCAACACAGCACTCCAGTTAACCACTAGTAATCAAACATGAGATAAAACTTATCTATACCTGCCCTACTTCATGCCAAGTTCTGAGTGAGGTGCCTTAGTTGATACTGAAGAATTCTAAGACCCAGCCCTTGGCCTCAAAGGTTGAGAGTCTGATTAGGGAGACAGAGCTTACCCACACTCAAGAGCCACAGCCCACTTAAAAGCCAAACTGTGTGACACAGACTATGTCCAGGGAGACAACTGTGAGGGCTAGAGTAATCAGGGAGGGCTTCCTAGAGGAGGGTCTTGAAGAGTGAGTCAGTTAAACAGAAGGAAAGAGGAAGCCCATTTGGACAGACGGTTAGAAGAAGGAACCTCAGGTCTCTGACCCCAGCTTTATTCTCCACCCTCCACTATTACTATGAGTAATAGTTCACCAGACAGACAAGAGGCAGATCAGCACTCCAGGCAGAGGGAACAGCTTGGGCAAAGGCCTGGAATGGCAAATTCCCTGGAAACCTGGAGCGTAGGGAGCTTGCACAAGACAGATGAGAAGTGAGACTGGAAAGGAAGACTGAGCAGGTGGTAAATAAAGGGCCTGGATTAGTGTGCTAAGGAATTCAGACTTAATAAACTATAGGGAATCAGTGGAGGTTCAGGAGTCAGGAAATGCTTGTGATTAGATCTGTTTGAGAGGCATAACTGATAGCCCCATTTCAGGACGAGGCAACTGAGGCCCAGAAAGGTTGGTTGCACTGTCCAGGACCACGCAGTGGGCTGGGTTCGTGTCAGTCCCTAAAACAGAGCTGGTATAACTCTGGTGGTTTTTACACTCACCGTTATCCCCTCTTCCCACGTGTGTCCCTACCTTCTCCCTTCTGCCTAGGATGACCCCTTCTCAGCTCTGGATGTCCATCTGAGTGACCACCTGATGCAGGCTGGGATCCTTGAGCTGCTGCGAGATGATAAGCGGACAGTGGTCCTAGTGACGCACAAGCTACAGTACCTGCCGCATGCAGACTGGGTGAGGGGCCACAAGGGGTCAAGCTGTGGAGGGCTGAGCTGGGAGAGGCAGTCGGACATCTTCAAAGGAGTCAATCAGATGTCTCAGTAGCAAATGCTGAGGGCCACAAAGCAGAAGAGGTCAGCAATGGATGGCTTCACACAGGCTGGGCCAATCAGGGAGACCCTGCGTAGCCCAAGGGTTTGGTATCACCTAGAGCTGCAGACACCCATATCCTGACACGGGCCCCATGTGGGTACACACAAGGCTGGCACAAAGAAGTCTCAAAAAGAAGCAGACACTCAGTTCTTACCTCTGTTTCCTGCCCAGTTTGATGACTCACCCCCCCTAGCCCTGGGGAGTGCCCATTTGGAGGGGAGAGCCATCTTCCTGCCCACTAGTGCATCAGATTCAAGTTAGGATCAAATGGAAAATATGGAAACAAACAACAGCAGTAGTAATAGAAACTTCAATACTACCAGTAGAACGCAATTTTGTGAAATCCCACATCAGTTAAATTCCCATATTCCTCAACATAAAGACAATAGTTACTTTTCAAATAACTGGAACGCATTTAATTTTTAAGATGGAAATCATGTGACTTGTGAAATCTGGGTCTTGCCTGAATCCTACATAAATTTGTCCAGGGAAATTGAGGTTCTTCCTAAGCTTCAGGTCTGTGTTAATCGGCCCTGCTAATTCCCCCCAAATAAGTCTTCCTTCTACATGTGGTAAGATCTTCCCTCTACTGTGAAAAAAAAAAAAAAAGATCCACATTTTTCACAAAAAGATATTAAAGCAGAAAAAAGAAAAAAAATTAGATTTCTTTAAAAAGCTATTAAAGCAGGTACAGGTTTGTGTCTGAGTTTTTGTGGTGATTCTGGTGAGACAGTTCAGGACAATCTTCAGTCCAAAGAAGGCAGACACGGAGGTGCCTGGTTCCTCAAGGTGTCAGTGAACAGGACTCCTGGGCATCTGTCCCTGAACCCCAGCATGGGGTGGGTGGGGGTGAGAGGAGCAGGATGGGTTTCTGAATTACTGATGGGTCTACATGGGTATAAAACATTGAATGTTTCAAATAAAATAAGTTTTATTGATTTCAAAGAGGCCACATACACTTAGACCAACAGGTGCTTTGCCAAACACGGGTGGAACATATCAGACCTGCCATGAGGAGGCGCTAAGGGTAACGTGCTATTAGCCCTTTCAGTGTATGGAAACAGCTCTCCTATCCTTGGGGATAACCAGACAGCTTGAGCAGGATGCTCTAATTTGCTCTGCAAACCCTCCTATCAACCACGGGGCAACCATTGAGAATACCCGCCCCCCCCAGAGGTACCAGACTCTAAATCCTGGAGTGTGTTGCTGAGGGCAGTGGGCAAGCTGGAGGCCGTTTGTGGTGGGGAAGAGATAGGTGCTCTGTGTACATCCATCTTAGACCTCTCGGTCAGGCAGGGGTGTGACCTCTCTTCCTCCCCAGCCAGCCCCCCGCCAGGTTTGTTTCTGTCTTTCCAGATCATCGCCATGAAGGATGGCACCATCCAGAGAGAGGGCACGCTCAAGGACTTCCAGAGGTCTGAGTGCCAGCTCTTTGAGCACTGGAAGACCCTCATGAACCGGCAGGACCAAGAGCTGGAGAAGGTGGGTGTATTTTGGGGGTCAGTCAGCCACCCCCTGAGGGGAAGGTTTTGCTAGAACCTGAACTCATAAAGGTCTTCCTGCCCTCATTGGCCCCAGGAAGCCCCCCCTCCCCCCCACACACACAAAGGACAGATGTGGGAGCTGGGCATGAACTTGCTCCCACTAGAGAGCCAGTACCTGTGCCAGCTACCCAAGGCAGGGTCGGGAGGATGACTTCCGCTTATCCTGAGATAGTCAGGTACCATTTAGTTACAAAGCTTCAGATAACCAATGCAAACTGGCTAAGCAAAGACAAAAAGGGTGGGTAGTTAAGGATTTATTGGCTCAAGAAACTGGAAAGTCAGTGCCATAGCTTCAGGTGGAGCTAGATCCAGGTAGTCAAGCAATATCATCAGGAATCTATTTCTCGCCATCCCTTGGCTCTACTCACCTCACATTGGCTTCATTCTCATATAAAAATGAGGGCCATTGGCAATCTCAGGTTTCCATTCTCCCAGGTCAACAACTCTGCCAGAATGAAAGTGCCTCTTTCATGATAGTTTAGCAAAAGTCCCAGGGCTGACTCTTATTGGTCCGATTTGGTCATGTGCCCACCCCAAACAAATCACTGTGGTCAGGGATGTGGAATGTGAAGATTGACCAGTCCTGGGTCACGTGCACACCCCAGGAGCAAGGGAGAATGATCAGCCCCCTGAATCACAGAGACTAAGAATAGGGGAGAGGTGGTCTCCCACAGGGATATAGGGGTGCTAGTAGCTGATGAAGGGGAAGGAATAAATTCTGGCAGGCAAACATGTGTCCATCTGGACCGTCCCCCAGGCAGCGGCAACCTAGAAACTGACACTGGACATCACCGGGGGTGGTTGCCCCCCTACCCTCCCTTTTCCCCTCTGCACACCCCAAGGACATCGGCCAGACCCATCTGTCTTTTAGGAGACCATTGTGGAGCGAAAAGCCGCAGAGCCACCCCAGGGCCTGCCCCGGGCCATGTCCTCGAGAGATGGCCTCCTGCAGGATGAGGAAGAAGAGGAAGGTACAGACAGTGGGACTGGAGTGAAATCATGGCCTGAGGTCTGATCAACCATGAGGAGACTAAGGTTTGGGGTTCTGGGAGTGGGGAGATAGTGTGCCTCTGATGAAATCCCATCCCATCTGTGTGCCTCAGTCTTTCCATCTGTAAGTGGGGCTGACACACACCCCTGGTTCCCCTCAGAGGGGTGTGCAATGTGAAGCCACAGGGAGGGTTCTTGCGGCCTGCAGAGGAGGTGGCCGAGAGTGGGGAGGAGGACAACTTGTCGTCGGTGCTGCACCAGCGCGCCAAGATCCCGTGGCGGGCCTGCACCAAGTACCTGTCCTCGGCCGGCATGCTGCTTCTCTCACTGCTCGTCTTCTCCCAGCTGCTCAAGCACATGGTCTTGGTGGCCATTGACTACTGGCTGGCCAAGTGGACTGACAGTGCCCTGATCCTGAGCCCCATGTCCAGGAACTGCTCCCTCAGCCAGGTGTGGCCAGCAGCCCCAGTGCCGGGGCAGGGGTGGGGGGAGGGCTGAGCATGGACCCCCCCCCCCCCCCCCCCCCGCAGGACCCTGCCTTATTCTCTGCCAGGCCCAGGAGTGCTCCCTCGACCAGACCGTCTACGCCATGGTGTTCACAGTGCTCTGCAGCCTGGGCATCGTGCTGTGCCTTGTCACATCCATCACAGTGGAGTGGACAGGGCTGAAGGTGGCCAAGAGGTTGCACTGCAGCCTCCTAAACCAGATCATCCTGGCTCCCATGAGGTAGGCCTCTCCCCTGGCTGTGCTGGGCTATGGGCAAGTCATTGTTCTCTGGGCCTCAGGTCTCCCATCAATAAAATGGGGATATACGATCTCTGTCGCAGGCTTCTGGGGGTGACTCAAGGAGATGATGTGAGAAAAGTGCCCTCCTCGGTGCAGAAAGCAGAGGGAAACTGGCATATACTCAGCCAGACATGGTGCTAGGAATCTTACATGGTTAGCTCATCTAATTGTCACCACAGCCCTTCACAGCGAGTGTCTGCAGGCTCTGCGTAAATGTTAGTTTCCCCTCCCTAGTCAGGTACCACCCACGGTTCAGCTCTCACCTCCCCTGCCTCTCTCTCCGCCCGCAGCCATTCTGCAGGTTCTGACCCCAGGGACACACAGGGAAGCTGTTCTCATCGTCCGTAATGGGATGGACAAAACCCCCAAAGGCTGCTTGGCGTGTCGCAGCCCAATTGGCTGGCTAACTCGGTTTACAAATACAGTAGGCAAACAGCTTATCTGGCCCCTCCTCAATGCCAGACCTCACCATCTGTACTTTTCACTTTTCAGCCTTGTGAGCCCTCTGTGGCCCACAGACACGGCCTCCAGGTTTACTTACCCTCTATTTGTCCAGATCTGTGGTTCTGAAATCCTCTTGTTGGGGTTGTGCCGGTTCTGGGTCACAGCCGGAGTGCTGACAGCCGGAGTGGCCTTGCAGGGTCAGCCGGCCAACAAGCTGCCCCGGGGCCCTGCCCCCTCCCCACCCTGGGAGAGTTGTCCCTCTGGAGAGAACTCTGTGTCCCCAGGAGGACACAGAGGGAGTCCTGAGTGTGTCGGGCAGAGCGATAAGCTGAGAACGGTGGCAGAGGTCACACGTGGGCTGTAGGGTCAGAGAGGCTGGGGAGGGGCCAGCACTCCTTTGGGTGGCCACCCGAATTCTCAGCGACACAGGCCAGATGTCTACAGACCTGCAAAGGCGCATGCCCCTGGGAAAGCAGACCTGGGGATGACCCCATAGACATTGAAACGAAAGAAATAACTGTCCTCCTTCAGTAAACAGGAAGGAAATCAGTAAACACATGAGTAACTGCTCCTCTGGTTACCTCTTAGGTTTTTCGAGACCACACCCCTTGGAAGCATCCTGAACAGGTTCTCATCCGATTGTAACACCATCGACCAGGTACACAGGACGGTGACGCATTTCCGCAGTTCAGAGAGGCCAGGCCCCCAGGAGCTTTTCCTGTCTGGCACTGGCTTCCCCAGATCAGAGCCTTGGGGTAGGAACCCAGTGGCCCCCATCTGATTATAATGCTGCCTCAGGACCTGGGGCCTCCCCTGGGAGACCCTCATAATAAGGCTGAAGGAAACCACATCCCTTTGGCTTCCATCCAAGCCCACTATGGCTCACAATAAGGTTCCAAGCATACTCTAAACCAAGGTGACTGATTTTGTGGAGAATATTCATTTTGATTTAGCCTGTGTTCTTTATTTGCCATCATACTAGATGGTGAAAAACAAAGCTCTAATTCCTGTTCTCAGGGAGCCTACAGCGTAGCTGCAGGGGTAAGACATGCACCCGTAATAAAGGAAGAGAGCAAAATATGGCGCCAGGTAACACACTGAAGGCCATCAAATACCAAAACTCACCTCCCTTTCTCACCCTCCCCTCCTGCAGCACATCCCGTCCACGCTGGAGTGCCTGAGCCGCTCCACCCTGCTCTGTGTCTCAGCTCTGGCCGTCATCTCCTATGTCACACCTGTGTTCCTCGTGGCCCTCCTGCCCCTGGCTGTCGTGTGCTACTTCATCCAGAAGTACTTCCGGGTGGCATCCAGGTGATGGCAGCACTTGCCAGGGGGTGAGGGATGGGAAGTTCTTTGCAACAGGCACTTCAGCACTGTTATTAGAATCATCCTCGTAGAAGCAGTAGAGTCGTGTCCCCCAAAACAATGGAAAATTGAAGTATTCATATTCCACTACCCTAATATAACCATCTGTCAGCACGCACACACTGCAGTTACTCTTTGAACTGTTTCCTTGGGTGATATGCTCAGGACTGGGATTGCTAGGTCAGGGTGCAGGCACGTGATTATGCCCTTCATTCGTTTTGCCAAAGCGCTTCCCGGGAGGATTGTATGATTCCAGTGTCCAGGCTGATGGTTGATGCATAAAATCAGAGGGCACCTGATGTGAGGGGTCTTATGGCAACCAGACCTCCCAACCCACGTGGATCCAGAGCGTGGCTAGAAGCCTTGACTCGAGGGAGCCTCTCACGGCCTTTCGCATTGATCACATTCGCCTTCGTGAGCCTTGGAGCCACGCATGACTCTTTCCTACTCAAAATTTTCTAAGAATGTTCTCTTGGAAGTTCTTTCTGGGAGTGATTCTGTTAAGCTCATAGATTCAAAGATTTGTAGGGACAATTTTTAAGAATCTTTAGGCCAGTGTGTCTCAAACTGCCAATCACAACCTATCAGTGGGTCATGAAATCAGTATCATAGATCACAACCCGTAACTTTTTTAATGAAATAGAATAGAAAATATGAGACTGTATTCACATAGTAACAGTAAGCTTTGCTTGATGAAACCTTTGTTTTGGTCATGTATGGTGGTGTGTGTGTACTGATTCGTGATACAAAATGTGTTTCTTACTAGGAGTTGTGGTCAGAAAGGTTAAGTACCTCTCTCAAGTACACAGAGTTTGTTAGAAATGAGTCAAAATACTGATTGGCTATGATAACAATAATTAAATTTAGATACATTTTGGCCACAGTTACCTTGCCCACAAGGATCACGATTTGTATAAACGGCTTTTTGCCTGGGTGATCCAGAATCCCCTGGTACCCACGTGGAACATAGTGCACTGATATTCACAAAATCACAGTGGCTTTTTAAACACCGTACAAGCTGATCTACAAGGTTCATTTCTTCTGCCAGAGAAACCACCCTGTTCCCCTGGCACCCACTCTGGCCCTGGGGACCAGTTTGTCCAGGAAAGCTGCTTCCTGCATTCCCAAGCTGACCCCCTTGGCACTAATACACTTGTCAAGGTGCAGCTGTGGGGAGCAGGAATAATTCTGTTGCCATGGAAACCACTGGCCTTACCCTCTCCAGGAGCTCTTTAAATCCAAAGCCTGTGGTGGTTATCGGGGAGGGGACTGAAAGCGTGGAGTTTGGTCTTTCTGTTCCTTTGACTAGCTGTTCAAGTTGTTCGCCTGTGAAAGGGAACTAACACTGCTGCAGAGTGAGGCGGTGCGGCAAAGCAAATAGACAGATGCAGACGTGAGGTGGACGATGCCCAGGATAACAGTAACCGTCCAGCATGCTCTGCTTAAGTATCTACATAAACGAGCTCATCCGGTCCTCACGACTGCTTGATGGGGTGGTACCCTTGTCTCCCCTCTTTACAGGCGAGAAACTGAGGCCTAGAGAGGTGAAGCTATTTGCCCGCACTGTAGTAGGAAGTGGAGCCAGGATTCAGACCCAGGCTGAGCCCTGAGCTGCCCTCTTAACCATTAGGCTCTGCTCCCCTGCACAGGGACCTGCAGCAGCTGGACGACACCACCCAGCTCCCGCTGCTCTCGCACTTTGCCGAAACCGTGGAAGGTCTCACCACCATCCGGGCCTTCAGGTACCAGATTCACCCTGGGGGGGTAGGGGGGTGGGGATGGAGCCAGGGTCACAGGTCATGAGATTCAATTCTCAGGGCTCTGCTTAGGAAAGCCCAGGACACATGTCTCCCAACCCCTCATCAGTCCCCAAAGCCAGTCCACCCAAGGTGTCAGGTCTAGTGGGCTCTAGCGGCATGATCCAGAGAGGAGAATCTCAGGCCTAGAGCCAAGCCCATGGCCTCTGTGAACTAAGGGAAAACATGAAAAGAGAAAAGGCCGGGACAATTCCTCACAAATCAATGCTGGAAAGGCCCTTACATGGTGTGGGCCAGCCCTGAGGCCATCTTCCATTGAGACTCTCCTGTGAGCCAAACACTATGCTGAGTACTTTCCATGCCAGTCTCATTCATTCTGCACTGCAGTCTGAAACGGAAAGCTTGATTGTTCCCAGTTCTCAGATAAGGAAATTGAGGCCGTCTGTAAGGTCCCACAAAGTACAGATTTGAACCTGCTTGTTCATTCAACAAACATTTACTGAGTGTTCACCAAGCCCCACACCAGGCACTAAAAAGACAAAAATGAGTCAGATGAGCCCCTGCCCTGGAAGCATTTACAGTCCAGGCTTTGAGCAGGCCAGGACAAACCCACGTGACAAGTGCTCTGAAAGAAAGGGGGACACAGGCTCTGGGAACATAGAAGGGAGGCAGTCATGGAAGGCTTCATTGAGGAGGTGTCATTAGTGCTAGGACTCAAAGAGGAGATAAGACTTCACCAGGCTGGAGGAACTCTCCCAAAACTTCAGTTTCAGTTCCTCCAAAACTCCCACCATCCTCTTGCCACTCTGAGTTGTGATATTGGGCTTGACAGAAGCATCTGAGGCTGCCTTGGGAGTGGAGGGGGCTGTTGCTCCCCACCTCAGTCTCTGTCTGAAGTATTAGGGCATCTCTCCTCCAGATAGACAGGCCAGAGACCCCTGACCCAGATACTGGGGCTCTGGTCTCTAAGCCTCACCCAGAGAATGATTCTAGGTTATTTTTAGGATGGCACAGCTGTGCGGGGCATGACAGTAACCATGTGACACCAGCCTTGTGTCCAGTAACCCTAGGGCTCAAGGGCCAGCCGACAGGGTTTGAGGAGGCTTGCCTGCATCTCCTCCCTCCAACCCCCAAAGTCTAGCTGCTGCCCTGGGAGAGGTGCCCAGGCTCCTGGCACAGCACCGCAGCCCCAGTTCACTCTCTGGGGCATCTGGGGCCGATGGGAGGTCCTCTCTGGGGTCTTGTCCTAGTAAAGCAAAGCAAAGCAGAGTTCTGCCATGGCCTTGGCTCTGCTCCCTGGACATCCCCTGTCACTGTGCAAGCCTGTGCTGTCTTCCCCACAGAAGCTCCCTGGAGCCTGGCATGACTCCAGGGTTTCCTTCCAGCCTCCTCCTCTTCTCAAGCCTGAACTCCCCAGTTCCTTCACCTTCCAGACCCCTCAACACTCCTGGGCCAACCTCTACTCTAAGCTTCGGTGATGCTCCTCTTAGAATTGATATTCTGGAGGCCTTTGGGCAGGGCCTGGGGCAGAGAGAGTGCGACTTTCCTAGAGTGGGCCAGACCCTTCAGTAGGATCTGAGTGTATGCCCACATCCTGCAACCAGCCTCAGACCAAGCCAGCGGTTAGCCAGAGAAACTGCTGCTTGGGAGGCCTCCCACACCCTGCACTGACATGGTCAATGAGTCTTAAATTTGAGTGAAGGACTTTTTACATCATCCCTGAATGCGTTGAATTCATTGGCTTTTTGCCCAGAGGCCTGTCCTGCTGAGAGCTACCTAGCATTTATTGGTTGTACACTTCCCACGTGCCAGGTATGTGTGTGGGTTATTACATTTAATCCTCATAAGAGCCTCATGACATAGGTAGGAGAAGCCACGCTGTACAGCTAAGGCTGAGTATCCAGCCCAAGGTCACACAGACAGTGAGAGCTGGTGCTGGGCTTGGAACCCAGGCCTGGCTGACCTTCCGGGTTTTTCTGGAGGCCCTACTTTTTCCCAAGAAAAGTTTCAAAGGTGCCTAACACTGAATGGTTGTTTCAGTCCATGTAGGAACTATTACTATCCCCATTTTACTGGTGAGGAGACTGAGACTTGGTCCTGAGGCACAGCCTGTAAGTAATAATGCTCAGACTCCAACCGGGGTCCACATGGCCCCAAAACTGGGGCTCTTTCCACATTCCTTATACCGTCATACACCTACCACAGAAGCTCCCATCTCACGCACACTCTCATGCACACCCACCCCTCAGGCCAGTCACACACCCCTCAGACTCCCCAGTCACTCACACATGCACCCACACATACATACACATCTACAACACCCACTTACTCACACAGACCCTCAGACCGATGGTTTGACACTCCCCTCAGACACATCACCCACACACACACATCGACCCTGTGGCTGGGCGATCACACCCTCTCACAACTCAGAGACTTGCTTTGCTCTCCTCAGACACATGATTCAGACACAGGCCCTCCACTCAGAAAAAATCGAAGCAGAACAAACAGCTTCTGGGAGTGAAAAGCAAATGCCCACGAGATCCATCTTGAGTTCTTCTGAGTCCCCTCAGTTGTTTCCCTGAGAGCATATGCTGAGACAGCTTTCATTCGTTCTTTCATTCACCATCAAACAAGTACACCTGGCCCCTCCTCTAGGCCTGGCGCAAAGTCTGAAGGGGTGGCCAAGGAGAGCAACACCAGGAGCCCAGGCTTGTCAGAGAGAAGAGGCAGATCCCTACAAAGTAACACAAGGGAGAACGTGATGAGGGCACGAGGGCAGGAAAGAAGCCTCCAGAGTTCCTTGTACAGGGAGGCCCCATCTATCTTAGAGGGTCAGGGAAGGTTCATTCGTTTGACAGATACTTATTGACAGTGCCAGGTGCTGGGGATACATTAGTGACCAAAACAAACATGGTCTCCATCCTCATGGAGTTTACAGTCTAGTGAGGGAGATGGACACTAAACAGCTAGAGAAATTAACATATGAGCAGAGGTTATGAAATAAACAGGCTGCAGAGATGGAGAAAAAGAGGCCAGGAAAGGCCACCCTGAGGAGGTGCCACTTAAGGTAAAGCCTGAAAGTGGAGAGGAGTCAGCCTTGGGAAGAGCAGAGGAGAAAGCCTTCCAGGCAGAGGGAACAGCATGTTCAAAGGCCCTGGGGTGGAGAAGAACTTGGCATTGTCACAAAACTGAAAAAAGGCAAGTAAAGTAATAAATTACTTTACTGTAATTTCTGTGTCTGCAACACAGTGAGCAAGGGAATTTGTGGCATGGAAGGAGGTGGGTGAGGTTGGCAGGAGCTGGCTCACACAGGCTTCTGGCAAGGAGGTGGTTCTTTATCCGAAAAGTCATTCATATTCTTAGCAGGGGAGAGATAGGATGCAATTTATGACTTAGAAAGATTATGCTGGCTGCTGTGTGGAGGGTAGACTGAAGGGAGATAGCAGGTAAACCTATCAGGAAGCTGATACAATAGTCCAAGTGAGTTTGCAGTGGGCAGGAAGCAGGCCAGAGGCAGGCAGAGGCCAGGGCTATTTTGGAGAAAGAAATAAGAGGACTGAGGGATTGGATGTGAATCCCGATGACTCCTGGGTTCCCAGCCTGAGAGCCTGAGCGCCTGGGCGGGTGGAGGTGCGCTTTATTGTAACAGGGAAGCCCTGCAGGGGAGAACAGGTCTTGGGGTGAGAACAAGCGTTTGAAGGAGGTGGCACCTTTGACAGGTTTGAATAAGCAGGAGGGAGCTGGGAAGGAGTTCCAGGAAGGAGTGGCATCCATAAGGTGGCAGAGGTGGCATGTCTGGGGGCTGCTGAGGCCCGGGCAGCCCCCTCTGCAGGTGAGGAAAGTCTCGGGGGCTACATGGACCAAGATTATTCCCCCTCACCCTCCCCATCCTCCCCCCAGGTACGAGGCCCGGTTCCAGCAGAAGCTCCTTGAATACACGGACTCCAACAACATCGCCTCCCTCTTCCTGACGGCCGCCAACAGGTGGCTCGAAGTTCGCATGGCAAGTGGCCCCCAGCTCCCCGCACCCCCGGGACAGGGGGTTCTCATAGGGCTGTGCAGCCAGAGCAAGGGCCAAACAGGGACCAGAGGGTGGGAAGAGAGGACGGATACCGGCCTGGTGTGCACTCGGGGTGGGCATCGAGCCCTCCTGCTTCTCCCAACTCTGCTGGTCCTCCCCGTGTCTGACCTGAGCCCTCCCTTCCTTATATCACTGCCTGGACGCTTGTGTGTCTGAGGTGTGTGCCAAGAGCGAGAACAGTTGTGTGTTTAGCTGTGACAGGTGTGTCTGAAGTGGGTCATATGACAGGTGTGGGCCAGCTGGTGAGGCATGCGTGCTGGCCTTGGGGGCGGGGGGAGCAGAGCTGTGTGCATACGTTGTCTACTGGGGCTCCAGCCTTCACAGCCTCCTGTGTGTCTGATGATATGTTGCGGGGCTGGGGTTGAGTCTCGGCTGAGCTGCTCTGTGCCCTGAAGGGAGTGAGGGGTAGGGGTGCTGTGCCTTCAACCCCTGAGGGTCCAGGCCAGCTCCACTCCCTCTGCAGGAGTACATTGGTGCATGTGTGGTCCTCATCGCGGCCGTGACCTCCATCTCCAACTCCCTGCACGGGGAGCTCTCTGCCGGCCTGGTGGGACTGGGCCTTACCTACGCCTTAATGGTGAGTGGCAGCAGGTGGGGCAGGGGAGGAGTCAGACACCAGCCCCCGGGGAAGCCCAGGGCACCTTCCCTGACTGAGATGCTCCCAGGCCTTACCCCAAGCTATACCGAGTCTGATGCCAGAGGGACCATGTGGGCAGGAGGGCTTACTGCAGGTCCCTGCCCCTTCACCCAGGCCTGGGCCCCAGGTGGGGGTGGGTGAGGATCCACACTCACTGTAACCTCCATGGAGGGCCCCCTGGACAGTCAGCGGTGGGCAGCAAAAGGCATCCTCAACTGTAAGAAGAGCCATCCTGGTGGCCAGGGACAGGACCACGTGATCACTAACTGTGAACGGCTTGCTTCCCACAGGTGTCCAACTACCTCAATTGGATGGTGAGGAACCTGGCGGACATGGAGCTCCAGCTGGGGGCCGTGAAACGCATCCATGGGCTCCTGAAAACTGAAGCAGAGCGCTACGAGGGGCTGCTGGGTGAGGGGCGCGGGAGGACTTCTGGGGAAAGGGCCCAACGTGGATGTGTGTTTGGGTTGAGGGGGACACGAGGAGCCTGGGGTCAGGAGGGCATACCTGGATACCAGCTGTGGCCCACACCTGGCAGCTGACCCCCAGCCCGGCCCCCAGCACCATCGCTGATCCCGAAGAACTGGCCAGACCAAGGGAAAATCCAGATCCAGAACCTGAGTGTGCGCTACGACAGCTCCCTGAAGCCAGTGCTGAAGCACGTCAACGCCCTCATCTCCCCAGGACAGAAGGTCAGGGGAGCGGGGAGGGCAGAGGGCTGGACCGCCTCACAGAGTCACCTCCTGGCCCTCAGGGCCCGCCAGGCCTCACACCCATTCAGACCCCCAGTCTCCCAGGCCCGGGCCTCTCGCCTTCTCCTCCTGCTGCCCTCACTCACCCACCAAGGAGATGGACAGGACACCCCAGACTCCCCTGACTCAGAGGGGTTTTGTCAGGGCCCCCCACAAATGGTTAGGGGCTCTCCCAGGACACTGTACCCTGAACTTCAGAGCAGGGCCCTGGGGCAGAGAGTGAAGCCCTGGCCTGGGGAGGGAGCTCCTGTCTGGCACTCCGATCCGACTCTGACTGACTCCCCCCTCTCTCCCCGTCTGCTCCGACGCTGCCCCTCTCCTCCTGTCTCTTTGTCTCTGTCTCTCTCACTCTGTCATTGTCTGTGGCTGTCTGTCTCACTGTCTCTGACCTTTAGATGTACCTCTGTCCCTGCCTCTCTTATCCTTCTATATCACCACCTCTGTCTCCGTATCGGATGCGATGGGGTGAGAGACGACTCCAGTTTAAGGTGGGGTACATCCTGCACACAACGTTCAGCCACCCCTGTGCCCTCCCGCCACACCCAGGCACATAGAGAGACACCCGTGTCCCCAGCTCCCCTGCAGTCATGTACCACACCCAGCCAGACAAGTAGGAGCCCCCTCTGGATCCACTGCAGGAAACAAGCCCAAACCCGGGCCCAGCCCTAGCTAAAGAGATGCTGGTCAGAACACCAGGACGAGAAGAGATGCTGGGGCTTCCCACACCTGCACAGCCCAGCACTAGAGGCTCCCAGACACCCCAGGTGCCCACCGCGCACCTGCTCCTCTCTTTCCAGATTGGGATCTGCGGCCGCACAGGCAGTGGAAAGTCCTCCTTCTCTCTAGCCTTCTTCCGCATGGTGGACATGTTCGAAGGTGAGCTGTACGACGGGCACCCCTCATGTACCCACAGCCACCAGATGGTACCTCAGTCCTGGGTATGGTCAGACATCACAGGAGGCCCAGCCATCACTGCCTTCCCCCGCATCCTCGTTGGGACCCATGTTGCAGGCAGACCCTGTCCCCAGTGCCACCGTCTCCCCGCTCCTTGGTGCCCCACCTGTGACACTGTTTGCATGCAGGGCGTATCATCATCGATGGCATCGACATCGCCAAACTGCCGCTGCACACCCTGCGCTCACGCCTCTCCATCATCCTGCAGGACCCCGTCCTCTTCAGCGGCACCATCCGGTGAGCCCCCTGACCCCCGCCACCAGGCCCACCCAAGCCCCAGGCCCGGCTCCTCTCCTCCAGATCTGGGGCATAGCGAGGAAGGGGTGGACGAGCCTCCCTGGGCAAGCAGCCCTGCTCTAGCTCTGATGAAGGGCTGGCGCGGGTTCTTTAAAGCTGCACCCTCATGCCTTTCTCTTTTCCGTTAGGCCTAGGCACTGGTAGGGGTCCCCCAACCCTCAAGCCTGGGATGCTTTCCTCCACCCACTGCCAGCACCTTGCTGCCCCCTCCCAGCCAGGCCCCCAAGTCAATCAGTTCCCACTCACTGCTCCCTTCACCAGCCTCACCCTCTGCGAGTCCCCTGGGAATAGAGCCAGGACCCTGCTCCCCTCTCTAAGGGCTTGGTGTGTCGCCCTCCAGATTTAACCTGGACCCGGAGAAGAAGTGCTCTGACAGCACACTGTGGGAGGCCCTGGAGATAGCCCAGTTGAAGCTGGTGGTGAAGGCGCTGCCAGGAGGCCTCGGTAACTACTCCTGGCTGAGCACAGGCTGGGTACTAAAGGACGCTTGTAAGGGCTGGGAAGGGACAACTCACACCGTGTCTTAGCTTTGCTCAGAGTTTAGAGCCTGGGGTCTGGCAGGATCCCAGAGACCATTAAGTTCTACTTCTCGCTATATAGGAGCTCAGAGATGTCAAGTGATTTGTCCCAGGTCACACAACTGGTCAGTCGGACCTGGCCTCTCCCACAGGGCACAGCGGTACAGTAAGGGACTGGCAAGTCCCCAATACCATGATGGTACATTCGGCCCTGCCCTCCGCATCCACCTGCCTGCCCAGTTCTGCCCTGAGGGAGGAGAGGACTGACTGGAAATCACAGGCACAGGTCACTCATCAAGGCTACTGGGAAGACTGTGTCCCCACCCCGGGGGTCAGCAGAACCTTGGTGTATCTGTTGAAACCCCTGGGACTGGGGGCCGGCCAAGCCTTGGCTTCAGAAAATCACCCACCAAGGCCTATACACATGCAGGACGGACACACTCTGCGCTGATGCGCCTCCCAGAACTGCCCAGGGCCACAGCCGTGCATAACTCCAGGCAGCGCTCTTCTCTTTGTAGCTCTAGCAGATGGCATCCGTGTTGTGTAAGGTGCAGCCACGCTGTGCACACCCGTACTCATGACACACACCTACATATTTACCCCTGTACACACATTTCCTGAAACCCCAAGCCACTCCATCCACTAAACTCACAACGCAGAATTAACTCAGCCCTGCGCCCCCTTCCTGGGGCTGTTTTCAGATGCCATCATCACGGAAGGCGGGGAAAACTTCAGCCAGGGCCAGAGGCAGCTGTTCTGCTTGGCCCGGGCCTTTGTGAGGAAGACCAGCATCTTCATCATGGATGAAGCCACGGCTTCCATCGACATGGCCACGGTCGGTGCTGGGCACACCCATGGGATGGGGGTCTTGGAGAGGGTTTTTGGGGGTGTTAGGGAGAAGGTTGCACAAAATAGTCCTGAAACTCAAGTTGCCTTTAACATCAAGAGTCATATGGAGCAGAAAAGGCGACGGGCTGGGGGACCCTGATTCCAGCTAGTCTTAAGGCTGGAATATAACACACATACACACAAGCTGCACACGGACCCACAAATTTCACACCCATCCCCACAACCCAGCACACCCAGATACACTCACAGCACACACACATGCACGCAGCTGAGCTCCCAACAGGTGGAACCCAGTCCCTGAACACTGGGAACCTGGTTGGTCCTATGGGGACTAGAGCCAGAGGGAGGGGGTGGGGCTAGGGTTGGGGTCAGATGGGAGCTGGGCCAGAAGCCAGGCCAGACCCCACCCACTGGGCAGGTGAGCCAACAGTTGCTGCTCCGACCTGGCAGGAAAACATCCTCCAGAAGGTGGTGATGACGGCCTTTGCAGACCGCACTGTGGTCACCATAGCGGTAAGGGGCCCATGATGGGGTGCAGGGGGGACACCCAGAGAGACAGCTGGCCTCCTGAGGCTGTCATCAGTGGGCAGCCTCTGGGCTCACCTGCGCCTGGTAATCAAGAGAGGACCCTGTGGCAGTGCAGGGCAAGGAGTCTGGCAGGCTTGCAGCGAGCCTGGATTGCAGGATTTGGGGTGTAGGAGGGTTTGTGCCTGCACTTCCCTCAGACCTCCCCTCTTTCTCCAGGTTCCAAGGTCCGCTCCTGTCCCAAGGCCCTGTGAGCTAGGCTAGGGTTACTTCTCCAAAGCAAATGGGAGATGGGGGTGTTGGGAGAATCTCTGAGTCTTGAAGCCTGGAGGTGGGGCAGAGCTGAGACCTGGTGAGGGAGAGGGTGGCATTAGCAGATGGAGGGTTTGGAGTTACAGCCATCCCGGGAAAGGGCAGTCACCGCAGAGATAAGACATTCTGGCCACAAGCCTCCTCCTCCAAGCTGCAGGAGGGATGCCTCAGCTGCCCCAGCCTGGCCCCCGACACACACACCCTGACAGCCCCTCCTGCCCCGCCCAGCACCGCGTGCACACCATCCTGAGTGCAGACCTGGTGATCGTCCTGAAGCGCGGCGCCATCCTTGAGTTCGACAAGCCAGAGAAGCTGCTCAGCCAGAAGGACAGCGTCTTCGCCTCTTTTGTCCGTGCAGACAAGTGACCTACCAGAGCCCAAGTGCCATCCCATGCCCCACCCTGCCCCCACCTCCCGCCTGGGTTCTCTAACTGTAAAATCACTTGTAAATAAAGAGACTGGTTATTTCCTACCAGAGGCCGTGGGTCTGGTGGGCAGGGACTGGGGTGGACCATGGGTCCCATGGAAGCAGTCTGACTTTAGCATCAGGCAGACCTGACGAAGCTCTGTGAGTGTGGGCAAAAGCATGTTTCCTCATCTGTGACATGAGGGCTGTCTTAGTCTGCTAGGTTGTATTCGTCTGCTGCAACAAAATACCATAGCCTGGGTGGCTTAAACAGCAGAAATTTATTGCTGACAGTGCTGGAGGCTGGAAGTCCAAGATCAAAGTGTCGCATGCTTGGTTTCTCCTGAGGCCTCTCTCCTCGGTTCCGGACAGCCACCTTCTAGCTGCGTCCTCATGCAGCCTTTCCTCTGTGTGCACACCCCTTTTATCTCTCTCTCTCCTTATTAGGATACTAGACATATTGGATGAGGTTGCACTCCTATGACCTCATTTAAACTAAATTACCTCTTCACTGGCCCTATCACATTGCAGGGGCTCCAATATATGAATTTGGGGGGGAATGCAATTCAGTCCATAACAGAGTTATAGTATTTTTGTGATTATCTCATCAGATAAGGTAGCAGATCTGCATATATCTTGGTCCCTTTTCCTTCTCAGTTTAATTCTTGGATTAAAACGGTGGGTCCCCAGGTACCCCGGATTAGCATTATTTCCATTGCAAATGACAGGAACCCAACTCAAAGTGGCTTAAACAGTGGAATTTATTATCCTATGTGATTGAGAAGACCAGGAGGTTACTACTTGAAGCACGGCTAGATCCAGGTGTTTGACATCAGGGGTGATGAATTCCATCTTCCTCTCCCTCCCCCATGACAGATGGCCACTAGCACCTCCAGCTTACATCCTACCCCTCTGAAAAAGAGAGGGGCCTGAATCACATGTCCCCATCTCCATCCCACACATAGGGACATTCAGAAGTGGGAGAAGGGCGGCCGTTCAGAGAGAAAGCACAGTACATATGCCACAAGTCGTCCAGGTAGTGACTGGGACATACTGGGGCCCAGACGCTGGGGAGACTAAAAATCAGCTGTCCTTGGACTCCACGTGCATCATGAGACACGCGTGTATACCTGTCCCACCAAGAAAGGAAGGTGCTTGTTTGCGTATCATTTTATTATCATTTACACGTTGCCTTCAGTACTGGCTGTACCAGGCCCTTGGGGTGCAGACCCAGGAGTCTTGGGCCTTCATCCTTGTTGTATGCAAGGGGGTCAGAGTCATACGGCATAAAGAAAATCCACCAGTCTTTGGAGAGGGGTCCAGCACAGACCCTTCTGGCTGTTCCAGGAGCCAGAGGAGCTCAGGAAAGGAGAGCTCTGTGAGGCCTGGCAGGCTCCTGGGAGAGGCAGGATTTAAGTTGGGCATGGGAAGGGTGGGAATTAGATAAGCAGAGAGCTAGAGAAAAGGGCCCATGTGGGGGAGGGGGAATAAGATCAGAGAGCCTTGAATGCCAGGACAAGGAGTCTGGGACATGCCTATGCACAAAAGGGAAGTGGAGAAGGTTTCTGAATGTGAAAGGGACCTGACAAGTGCAGTGTTTGGGGGAGATGAGTATGAGGAGGTGCAGGATGGAGCAGAGCAGGAGGCTGAGCCCTCTTGGTGGGGGGCTCGCCTTCCTGGCAAGCGAGGCCTCAGGGTCACGCTGTGAGGCAAGTCCTAGCCTTTCCAGCTCTGAGATGCCTCTGGGGGCCCGGCACTCCCTCCACCGTTGGGCCTCCCAGAAGCAGAGCCTAAGGAGGGAAAAGAGGATTCCCACCCCCCATGCCTACGACCAGCCAAGGGATTAAAGGGAAGTAGCAAGGGCACAGGGGCACGTCACAGCTCACACTGAAGTCTTGCAGAGATGCCTAAGGCCATTCTAGCCCAAATTCCTCTATAGCACCCCTGATGGTGTGCCAGCCTCGACTTGGATACCCCATAGATGAGGGTCATCTCTGGTAATTAGAAATGACTCTTCCATACGTGAAATCAAAGCCTGCCTTTGTTCCACTCAGTGTCTATACTGGTTTATACTTTGGACCACACAAAATAGTCCATCCCCCTTGGACCTCAGGGGTTTCTGTGATAGTATCTGAACTCCCTGGGAAGACTCTCCAAGGTTCCTTTTCTGATGGCTGAGCACCCGTAGTTGCCCCAGAGTTTTCCTGTGTAACTCTGTCTCCTTGAGCTGCCCTCTCTGCTCACCCTATTTTCCTTTCCCCACCCTAAGCACTGCATCTCTGGCAGTATAGCCCAAGATCTACCATGAGTAGTAGAGGGGGCCCAAGCCATAGGACAATACTAGGTTGATGCCTGCAGTAGAAACACCACTCCTCTTCAGGCCAAGAGCTTAGGACCCCCAGTGCCCAAGCTAGCCCTGACACAGCTCCTCAGGCTGCAGGTGTAAGGAGGTGTAAAGCAAGTGCCAGTAGCTCAAACCCCCTTTAAAATGCAGGGGTGGGGGCTTCCCTGGTGGTGCAGTGGTTAAGAATCCGCCCGCCAAAGCAGGGGACACGGGTTGGAGCCCCGGTCTGGGAAGATCCCACATGCCGCGGAGCAACTAAGCCCGTGCACCACAACTACTGAGCCTGCACTCTAGAGCCTGTGAGCCACAACTACTGAACCCGTGTGCCACAACTACTGAAGCCCAAGTGCCTAGAGCCCGTGCTCCACGGGCCACCACAATGAGAAGCCTGCGCATCTCAACGAAGAGGAGCCCCCGTTCACTGCAACTAGAGAAAGCCCACGAACAGCAACGAGACCCAACACAGCCAAAAATAAACAAATAAATTTTAATAAATAAATAATAAAATAAGATATAATAAAATGCAGGGGTGGGATTGAAAGTGTGGGTCATGATTGAGAAGATGCAACCACCCAGGCTTCTGGGATGCAGCATCCAGCATCCCCTGTAGTGGGTGTTAAACTATGTTTCTACACCTACTAAGGTAGATCTCCATCCCCCACCCCCAGGAAGTCCGTGGCTTTCATCAGACCCTCAAAGGATTCGTGACTCTGAAAATACTAAAATCATCGCCATAGAAAAGAAGCGGTCAGTTAGGAGTCCTCGGGCCACCTAATCTCCCCGCCCCAACCCCAGTCACCAGGTTGGTGACACAGCTCCTCGGTACCTCCTTTTGCTGGGAACCCACAAAGCCCAGGCGGATACTGACCCAACCCAGGATGGGAAAATTGCGGTGGGACCAGGGCGACAGGGCATCTGTCCCCAGAATGGGAGGGCGGGTCACGACTCCCTTCACCCCGCCCCCGTCCCGCCCTGCCCCGCCCCGCCCTAATTTCGTAGCGTGTGGGCTGGGAGGAACCTCTTTAGTCCAATTGGGCAAACTCCCAAGGCCAGACGAAGCGAGCCGGGAGAAGGAAGACGGTGGGAGGTGAATGGCGAGGGGCGGGGCTTGAGCTTGTGCCCGCCAGCCCTCCAGCCCAGGAATAGGTCGGGCTCCCCCTGGCGGCCCCCGGCCCCCACTCCACGCCTCCGGCGTTCGGTGTCCTCAATTCTCCACCCCACCTAGCACAGGTCGGCCTCCGCGGGCCGATTGACACACAGAAGGACCGGAGGACGGCCCTTCGCGAGCGCCCGGGCAGCAGGAGGGGGCGGGGAGGCGAGGACTGCGGCTTGATGAGCAGGAGCAGGTGCCGCGGCGAGGAGCGCGGAGGGGGCAGGGACGGAGCGGCGGGCGGGGTCGCGGCGCCGGCGTGCGTGCTGCCGGCGCGGAGCCGGGAGGCCGCGGCTTAGAGTGGGCCCCGCCAGCCAGGTCGCGCTGGGGGCGAGGGGATCAGGAGTGGAGCTGGGTGGAGTGGTGACTCTGGAGGGCGGAGGATCCCAAGGAGACAGAGAGGACGAGAGCTAGAGGGAGATCGGAGAGCGGCGAGAGCGCTACGGAGGGTGGGTTAGGAAAGAGGTACCTGGAGGTGAGACGGTATGAAACTGGAGCTTGGAGGGGAGCCCGGGGCCGAAATGGGTGCGGCGGGAAACACGGTGCGGGTTGTGTGGGGTGTGGTCGGTTGGTAAGATCCGGAGGTGTGACGTTCCCAGGTGGGAGAGGTGGGTTGAGAAAGAAGGCTGAGTGGGGAGAAGGGTCCTAGGGAGACGCCCAGGGGTGGTCAGCGAGTGGAGGAGAGCTGAGCTGGGATCCAGAGTCAGGTGGGGAACAGGCAGAGTAGGGGGTTCAGTAGGCAGTGGGCAGGTGGGCTGAGGTGTGAGGCTGGTATAAAGTGAAGGAGGGGCCGGGTGGAGCTGAGGGTGAGCCTAGCTGGGGAGGCATCTCAGAAGTGAGGCCGGTGCAGACTTAGGGTGGTCCCAGGGCAGAAACCCCAAAGTAGGTTGAAGGCTCAGTCAGGTGGTTGCTCCTCCCCCATGGGGGAGACCTCTCCCTGGTGGTCGCTGGAGCCATGCTGTCCCGCAAAGGCATCATCCCTGAGGAGTATGTGCTGACGCGGCTAGCAGAGGACCCGACAGAGCCCCGGTACCGTGCCCGTGAGAGGAGAGCCCGTTTCGTGTCCAAGAATGGCAACTGCAACGTGGCCCACAAGAACATCCGGGAGCAAGGTCGCTTCCTGCAGGACGTGTTCACCACGCTGGTGGACCTCAAGTGGCCATACACGCTGCTCATCTTCACCATGTCCTTCCTGTGCAGCTGGCTGCTCTTTGCCATGGTCTGGTGGCTCATCGCCTTCGCCCACGGTGACCTGGCCCCTGGTGAGGGTGCTGCTGTGCCCTGCGTCACCAGCATCCACTCCTTTTCATCTGCCTTCCTTTTCTCCATTGAGGTACAGGTGACCATCGGTTTTGGCGGGCGCATGGTGACCGAGGAGTGCCCTCTGGCCATCCTGATCCTCATTGTGCAGAACATCGTGGGGCTCATGATCAATGCCATCATGCTGGGCTGCATCTTCATGAAGACTGCCCAGGCCCACCGGCGGGCTGAGACCCTCATCTTCAGCAAGCATGCGGTCATCGCCCTGCGCCACAGCCGCCTCTGCTTCATGCTGCGCGTGGGCGACCTCCGCAAGAGCATGATCATCAGCGCCACCATCCACATGCAGGTGGTGCGCAAGACCACCAGCCCTGAGGGCGAGGTGGTACCCCTCCACCAGGTGGACATCCCCATGGAGAATGGTGTGGGTGGCAATAACATCTTCCTGGTGGCTCCCCTCATCATCTACCACGTCATTGACGCCAACAGCCCGCTCTATGACCTGGCGCCCTGCGACCTGCACCACCATCAGGACCTTGAGATCATCGTCATCCTGGAAGGTGTGGTGGAAACCACGGGCATCACCACCCAGGCCCGCACCTCCTACCTGGCCGACGAGATCCTGTGGGGCCAGCGCTTTGTACCCATCGTGGCTGAGGAGGATGGCCGCTACTCTGTGGACTACTCCAAGTTTGGCAATACCATCAAAGTGCCCACGCCGCTCTGCACGGCCCGCCAGCTGGATGAGGACCCCAGCCTGCTGGATGTCCTGACCCTCGCCCGCGGGCCCCTGCGCAAGCGCAGCATGGCCATGGCCAAGGCCAAGGCAAAGTTAAGCATCTCTCCAGATTCCCCCTCCTGAGCCCTGCTCCCTTGGGCCCCCCTCCTCATGTGCGTGCAGGCCAGTGTGGCATGGTATGTAGAGTGGACGTAGTGCGGGCCCCTCGGCCAGGCCAGGACCTGTTAAGAGGCTGGGCCCTCCTCATCTCAGCCTCCCTGCCTGCTGCTCGCCCAGGGTGTTGCAAGGCACTTGTCGCTACTCTATTTCTGGCCTCAGCAGGAGCCTGTACAGGGTTATTTTTGTCCCTGCTCCTCCCAGCCCCAACTCAGGACTGGCTTTCCCCCCCACCCTGCCCCAGGCTAGGGGAGCTGTGGGAAGTGTCAGGCCCTAAAGCTGGGACTCCATCTAGTCCTCGGCCCCCACGACCGACCGGCTGCAAGCTGGACGGGTGGCTAGGGAAGAACAGTCCCCAGATGGAAGGCCTGCTGCTCTGTTTCTGTGGCCCTGAGAGATGCCTGTGGTGAGGCCCCAGCCCCTACTTGGTCCCTGAAAAGGTGATGGCCAAAAGGGTGGGCCTGGCCTGCTGGGGAGGGCAGGCAATGAGGGAACACAGTCTAGCTGGAGGGCTGGAGATGTGGAGCCTCCCTGGGACGGGCTTGGCAGAGAGGAAATGGCACTGGGAGGCTTACCTTGCTGAGCCCTGCCCAGGCACGGGGAAGGGGAGACGGGCCCCTTACCCCTGAACCCAAGGCTTCTTCAGTGGGGGCTCCAGGGGCTGGGGCTGCTGCACCTGCCTACTTCCATTCTGTCCCCGGCCCTGGGAGGCTGGAGTGGGCTGGGGTGGACCCTGGCATGCCAAGCTGAAAGAGGCTGGGGAGAGACTGGGGTCCTGGGCCCACCACGCTTGGCAGGCCTCAGACTGTACTATGGCCTGGCTCCCCCCCACCCAGTGGCTGCCACTCACTTTGTCCAGAGGGTGGCCATGGAGGGCCTTTGGGTTGCTAGAAAAGGAGATGTTGGAAAGCTCAGGATGGAGTGGGTGTGTGAGGTCCCTGAGGCAAAAAGGCCCTTGGTCCTGACAGGCTTGACCCCCAAGCCGGACTCTTGGAGCAGTGCTGTGTGTACTTGCCCAGAATTCTGCCTTCTCCATTGTCAATAAAGCCTCCCCCTTCGTGACCTAAACTCTGGGCTGTTCTTGCTGGTGGGCAGGGAGAGCAGGGGCTGGCAGCTGCCAGCCTACATCTCAGAGGCGCCATGGACCCCAGCTGGGAGGCCAGGAAAGGGACCTGGGGCTGGCCCTCTTCCCCTAGTTCAGAGACTTCCCCTTCCTGCCTTTGGTAGCCCAGCCCTACAAGACCGTCTGACCATCTCCGTTGGGCACCCATCAGGCTTATAGCCCTGAGCCCTGCCTCCACTCCCAGGGGGCTGACGGAAGGCCGAGGGGCTCAGGAGAGAGGCGGGTATGTCACAGGCATTAGTGTGGCAATTGGAGCGTTAACTCTCAAAACAGTTGCTTGAGTTCTAAGACCTTGGTCACATAACTTAACCTCTCTGTGCCTCAGTTGCCTCATCTATAAAGTGGGGATACTACAAGTACCTACCTCATAGAATTGTTGGAGTAAGTGAAAAGCGTTATGTCAAATGCTTGAGTGCCTTGTCCATAATAAGTGCTCAATAAATGTTAACTGTTGAGACTGCTATTCAATCAGCCACGTGATGAGACAACTGAGCAAGCAAATGCTGAGAGAAGGTGCTATTATATGTCCCCTGGTGATGTGTTTCTCTGCCTGGTCTTACTTTCTACACAATGTCCCCTCCCAGCTCAGACCCCGACGACAGGGGCTGTGACTGCAACTGTTACCTGGGCTTCTTGTCTCCGTCTCATCCTCTGCACACCATCTGCCATGTAGCCACCAGAGTGGTCTTATTAAAAGACATCATTCTCTCCAACGTCAAGTGCCTCCAGTAGTTCCTCATCACCTTCTGGTCAAGGCTAGACCTGTGACCAGTCATTTCAGGCTTTGCCTGCTTTCCAGCCTTACAGCTTACTGTTCTCTGGCCAGGACACTGTGCAACCACCCTGGCAGCCTCAGTATCCCCTCCTTGTATTTATCTTCCTACATCTGAGCTTTTGCTTGTTTATTCCCTTTGCCTGGAATGCCCAAGCCTCATCTCTACCTGTTGAAATCCATTAAGGTCCAAACCAAATGATGCCTCCTTGAAGCCTCCCCTGATTCCTCTAGAAAGCGATGGTCCCTTCCCTTCCTCTGTGCTTGTGGGCATTCTACTTTTGCCTGTGTTTATGGGTCCGTCTCCCCATCCCCAAGTCCATGGCTACTTGAGGTCAGGGACTCCTTGAGGTCAGGGACTGTGACTCAGCACTGTGACTGGCCCTGAGTAAGTGCTGAATGAATGAATGAATGGTGGATAATGTACAGGACAACAAGCCAAGGTCAATGCTGCAGTTTGAGGCCTGCAGAGGGCTTTGGCTGGATCAGTGAGAGTTTGTCCCAGGCTACTCCAGAGGCAGGCCTGAACGGCCAGGAAGCTGCTGGTCGAAGCTCTAAGAAGCCCCCTCTCTGCACCCACAGACCCCCCCAACATTGATTCTTTGCTGAGCTGACCTGTTTCTGGCTTAGAGGAAGAAGGGATGAGAAGCTCCTCAGAGCTGGCCCAGAGTTCTGGGGACAGTGCCTGGCTCTTGGGACTCAGCTTGACCATCCTTAAGACCAGAGCAGGAGGCCAGACTCACTAATGAGAAGCCCCTGGGCAGCACCTTCTCTGGGGACCATCCAGAGTAACCTTCCTCCACTCCCTCATGCACCTTAAAGAGCTGGTGACAGTGAACCGGCAGAACTGAGGGCTCAGCGCCACCTGCTGACCACAGACAAGACCTACTTGATCCCCAAAACTCAGAACCACTGGTCCTAGGCTTTCCGCTCTGAGACCCCTAGCCTTTAGGCTTAGCTCAGGGAGGAGCTGGAAAGTTCCAGGCATGGAGGGACAGCTGGACCAGACCTTCCTTGACACCCTCCACCGGATGTTCTTGTCCACTCACAGTGCTCCCACCATTTGGGGGCACCCCCTTTTTAAGGCACTTGTCTAAACTAGACAAGGGAGCTCCCCTGAGCTCCACTCAGCCCAGCAGGAACTTTTGTGAGAATTTTGTTTCTGATATTCCGCCTCGAGGACAGCACTGGGTGTCACGTGAGAGCAGATGTAGCAGTCCAAGCTCGTCCACACCCTGTGTGCAGAACTGGCTCTCCAGATCCCAAGGATGTATCTCAGGTCACTGCGGTCCAGTGCTGACAGAGGCACTGTTCTCTGGGTTTGCAGATGAGGGGTCGGGATCAGACTTGGTGTTAACTTGCTAACATCTCACAGCTAGTAAGTGGCAGGCCCAAGATTTGAACCCGAGTCTGTCTCAAACCACAGCCCTGCTCCCTTCCCCCTGCTGCACAGTCCCAATTTCCTGAGCGCCACCTTTCTCTAGGGGTGCCACCTTGATCTCAAGCGTCATGTCTCTAGACCAAGAACAGGAAGGGAAAGCACAACTCAGGAAGGTCCCAGATTTGAGACTGATACAGACTCAGCTATGGTAAGTGACAGCCTAGATCATGTCCAAAACACCAAGGGAGCCAGAGGGACTGTTAACTGAGTCCAAGCTTGTACTGCTCGCCACATGCCAGGCCAATAAATCAAGAGACGAGTTGTTGGGGCAAAGAACAGCGACTTTATTCATAAAGCCAGCAGACGGAGAAGGTGGTGGGCTCGTGCCCCTAAGAACCATCTTGCCTGAGTTAGAAATTCAGGCTTCTTTTATACTAAAAGGGGAGGGGGTAAAGTCAAACATGTCCTGGTTCCTGTCAGCCTCCAGAGGGTATGTGTTAATTTCTTCCTTCCTGCAGTCATTCACAGGTGGGCCTGGTCAGGATGTTTCCTTTGAGCTAAACAAAGGTATTTTAGCTTAATACTCATTACGTGGGAGGCAGGGTTCCCAGGGACGGGCCATTATGTATAATTTAAGCTTATAGGCAACATCCCTTTAGTGATTAACTTGTAATAGAATACAAAGGTTCTTCCCTATTACAGGACCTCACCAACACTTTCTCCCACCCATGTGTATGATGAACCCTCCATCTTCTGTCTTCTTGCAAATGGACTGGGGTCCCTACCTTCCAGGCTACCTTTCCCACAGCCAGTCAGGTGGCAATGCAGACTAATGGGGCACATCTGCCACTCCTGTCTGTCCCCAACTCACACCAGGTGTTGTGACATGTGTCCTGGGCCTCAGTCCTGAGTTCAAGAGAGGAGGGAAGCCAAGCCACCCTCTTCCAGTAGTGAAACTGAATTGCTAGTCTGGGAAAACTAGCCCACTAGCCATACTGGAAACTTGCTCAGGCCTAATGCCTCTGGATTTGGCATCTCCAGCCAGTCACTGCATGGCCCACATGTGGCCCACTAAGGTGGACGTCCAGCCTTTCTGCTGGGGAGGACTCACCCAGCTTCTATAGAACCCATTCTCCTCAGGTAGCATCCTCCCAGCTCTGTCCTGCTCTTGAGTTCCTCTCCAACATCTTCTTTTAGGGAGAACTTTCCTAGGGAGCTTGCTACAGGGAGTAGCCCTGGCTCCCCACACATCTCTGGGCTCACCTTTGAGGTCTCCCCAGGTCCAGTGTCAGACACCCTATTGTACCAAGACATGCAGAAGACTTGGGGGAAGAAGACATGAATGCTGCTGACCCTAGACTGGGGCAGGCCTGAAGAACAACAGATCTGTTCCAACTTGAAAGGAATTGCGGAAAGGCCGAACAATGGGATTAAGGTCAGAACTGAGTTCCAGAGAGTGGGTTTGTTGCATTAGAATCTAGACTACTGGCATCCTCTGTGCCAGGACCACCTGACTGGGGCATTGTACATCTTCATCTACCTACACCCTACTCTATTTCCACTCTGGGCTGGCCCAACTCTGGAGTGATGTGAAAGACAGGCCACCTAGACTGGCCAACTTGGGTACAGGAGTGTGATCTTCTCTCTGTCCCCCATACTTAGGTCCTTCCAGGCACTGATGCCAATGAGTAAAGCAGTGATACACCACACAATTTATTACGCAGCCCTGCCTCTGTGTACTCTTCACTTGATCAACTCCAGTTTTTCCTATAATGCCATTATTATTGGGGAAGGGAAGATACTCCAGCGTAAACCAGACGGAAGCAAATAACTACAGTTCTGACTGAAACTTTGACATAGGTCTTCTACCTCTGAAGGGAGAGAGAAAGGACGATTGGCTAGCAAGAGCGTCATATGACAGTGCAACTCCAAGAAAATCTCAGCCACCCCAACAGGGAGCTCCAAAGATTCCTGCCTTGATCGGCCATTGGCTGGCCAGGACAGCATGGCATAAGCTCAAAAGCTACAGCAGATCCCTGAGATGCCATAGCTGGAACATGGTGGCTAAGTACACTCTTCATAGCAGGCTCTGTCTTGGAGGGGCTCTCAGCAGCACATCTCCACGGCAACCACACTTTTGGGTCAAAATTCAGCTTCCTGGGGAGCTGTATCAGTTAGCTTTTGCTATGTAACAAACCACCCTAAAACACAGTGGCTTTGAAAAAATAAGTATTTCTCAAAAAAAGAAAGAAAGAAAAAGCGTCTTCCCTGGCGCTCCAGTGGTTACGACTCCATGCTTCCACTGTAGGGGACATGGGTTCGAGCCCTGGCCGGGAATATTAAGATCCCACATGCCGTGACACAGCCCATCCACCAAAAAAAGAAAAAGAAAAAGAAAAAATAAGTATTTCTCATGCATTTGAGAGTTGGTTCTGTTGATGCTGATGATCTTAGCTAGATTTGCTTACATGTCCGGTGGCTGTCATCTGATCCAGACTGGCCTCCACTAGAGCAACTAGCTCCAGCTTCCAGGGTCTCTCATCCTCTGGCAGGCTCTGATTCCGGTGTCCCTCACCCTCCAGCAGGCTCTATGAATCAGTTGGTCAACTTTAGACAAACAGCCTTTTTTCTTGATTAATCGATTGTTCTGCTTTTCCTAAAGCATTTATAATGAGATATATTAGCTATTGCACAGATTCTGCCTTGGCAGGCTCATAAATAACTGGAGGCAATTTTATTACCTAGAACCATTTAACCAACACATTTACACTGGTCTTAACAACAGCCTGAGTTATTTTATTTGCTATGTGGGCCAGAGGGATAAACATGTTTGGAAACATGTTTTAGTTTGGAAACACCCTCGCTAGGGTTAGACGTTCTTGGTTAAACCAGTAAAATCTGGGTGGTAAGTTATCTCATTGAGCTATTAACAAAATATGAGCAACTGGGGGAAGGAATTCCCCTCTCTGAGCTGTGGATTCTATATGTGAGAACACTAGTGCAGCCCACATCACTCACAGGCCTGGTGTGAACCGTGAGGTCAGGTTTGATTTACAGTGAGACTTTATTATGAGAAGGCAGAGGGGCTTTACAATGCATCTCCTCAGAGTCCCAGGCCACCACACGGAGACCAAATGAGACAGTTCCTCCCCAACACATCAGAAAAAGCCACACACCATAAACACACTTAGAATATCCCAGCATCAACCCTGAGAACTCTCCAACACCATGCATTGGCCATGAATTCTGAATTCCCAGAGCCTACTCCAAAACATAAGTCTAAACTTTGCTTTGCAGCCTCTTACCTTTTCCAAAGAAAAAAACATAAAAATAAAATTAATACGATCAGTGCAGTAGAGATCAATCCAATATACAACCAAACAATCCACGAGTCAGTTTTCTTCTCAGATTCTGCAGAGAGAAAGAAGAGGAGAACATTAAGAGGAAACCTACTGGCAGGGGCCAAAGAAGACCACACGACTGCTTCTAGGATCTCTGTGGCTGTGTATCATCTTCCCTGTCAGAGATAGAACCACCAACCTTCTGCCACACGTCTTTGCATCCTCCATCCTATCACTTAACACCTTCACACATCAAACAGCCTGCTTAGCACTTGCTAGAAAAACACCACAATATCAAACACCACATACAATATACACATACCATGCACACGTTCAAAGCTTCCATACTACTACACTACCCTGTATCACTTGTATACTGCTATAGACTGAATGTCTATCTCCCCTCAAAATTCTTATGTTGAAATCCTAATGCCCAATACAATGGTATTAGGAGGTGGGGCTTTGGGGAGCTTTAGGTCATGAGGGTGGAGCCCTCGTGAGTCAGATTAGTGCCTTATAAAGGAGGCCTTCGAGAGATCCCTCACCCCTTCCACCATGTGAGGACACCATGAGAAGTCTGAAACCTGGAAAAGGGCTCTCAGCCATAGTGGCATACTAATCTCAGAATTCCAGCCTCCAGAACCGTGAAAAATAAAGTTCTGTTGTTTGTAAGTGACCCAGTCTGTGGCAATTTGTTGTATTGGGTTGGCCAAAACGTGCCTTCGATTTTTAAGTAAAAATAAAAGACACATTCTTCATTTTCACCAAGAACTTATTGAACAATGTATTCACCCTTTTGTTCCACTATCTTCTGTTTTTCAGGCAACTTCATAATTCCCTCTTCCCAAAACTTTTAATCTTTTTGAGCAAAGAACTGTTGCAGGTGCCTTTTATAGTCTTCCAGGGAATTGAATTTTTTTCCATTAAGAGAATTTTGTAAAGACCTAAATAAATGGAAATCCAAAGGTGCAATGTCTGGTGAATACAGCAGATGAATCAGAACTTCCCGGCCAAGCTGTAACAGTTTTTGCCTGGTCATCAAAGAAACATGTGGTGTTACATTATCCTGATGGAAGATTATGTGTTTTCTGTTGACTAATCCTGGATGCTTTTCGTCAAGTACTGCTTTCAGTTGGTCTAATTGGGAGCAGTACTTGTTGGAATTAATCGTTTGGTTTTCCGGAAGGAGCTCATAATAGAGGACTCCCTTCCAATCCCACCATATACACATCACCTTCTTTGGATGAAGACTGGCATTTTGTGTGGCTGGTGGTGGTTCAATTCGCTTGCCTACGATCTCTTCCGTTTCATGTTATTGTACAGTATCCAGTTTTCATCGCCCGTCACGATTTGTTTTAAAAACAGAACATTTTCGTTATGTTTAAGTAGAGAATCGCATGCAGAAATATGGTCAAGAAGGTTTTTTTTGCTTAACTTATGTGCAACCCAAACATCAAAGAGATGAACATAACCAAGCTGGTGCAAATGATTTTCAACGCTTGGTTTGGATATTTTGAGCATGTTGGCTATCTCCTGCGTGGTATAATGTTGATTGTTCTCAATTAATATCTTGATTTGATCGCTATCAACTTCAACTGGTCTACCTGACCGTGGAGCATCATCCAGCAAGAAATCTCCAGCACAAAACTTCGCAAACCACTTTCGACACATTTGATCAGTCACAGCAACCTTCTCCATACACTGCACAAGTCTTTTTTGTATTTCGGTTGTGTTTTTACTTTTCTTGAAATAATAAAGCATAATATGCCAAAAATGTTGCTTTTTTTCCTTCCATCTTCAATATTAAAATGGCTACACAAAAATTCACCAATTTTGATGTCTTTTTTTAAATGCACACTGATATGACAGCTGTCACGTACAATCTAACAAAATTGTTTTGAATGAAGTTAAAGACAACTAAGTGCTAATAGAGCCATCTTATGGAAAAAAACGAATGAACCTTTTGGCCAACCCAATAGCAGCCCATACAGACTAAGACATATACATATCACCCAGACAAATCCCTTATACCATACACACAAAGCATATTTCAATTTCATATTCCCCATGCCCCACACATATCCTAAACACATCCCTGCACACACCACCCACCCACACAATCCCTAGTCCTTACTTCCAGGAACAATTTCTCTCTCCCTTCAGGGCCATCCCAAGCCCCACCTGGCACACCCTGACCACATTTCCCAGGGCCACTAGTTAGCCTCTGCCTTCCTTACCTCCCTCACCTCTAGGCAGATGCATTGGACCAGCAGGGCCAGAGCCATGACCCTGGAAGCCAGGTCATCACCACTCTCTACCTATTAGACCATCTGTCCCAGCTTAAGGACCTAATCTGGACTGCTGACTCTGGGGCTGAGCTAAACCAGACCAAGCTTTCTCTCCTTCCCTATTGGCCCCCATATTCCCCTAGACTGTGTGGGAACCAAAGTTGATATTATATTCCCCTCAAGATGAAGAGATGGGGAAATGTCTAGGGGGCTGCTTACCTATCAGAATCGGGGTGAAGTTGAAACTCTGGCACATGAGTGAGGATACATGCCATACCACACACTGGTAGATGGTCACATTGTCTTCCAGAGAGGGCTTCAGCCTCAAGTAGCTAGTGATATTAAATGTACCATCCTTATTCTTCATGGTGGGGCCAGTGATAACGTCCTCAGAAATCTCCTGGAACTGGGGATCCTTCTGGGTCCACCTTTTCCACGTTATGTTAATATCCTCTGGGTAGAATCCACTTGACTTACACAAAATATGTTTGTCTTCATTATCTTTCACCACAGCTCGCTCCAGAAACAAGCTACTGACTGGGTGAGCTGCCAGGGGAGAGAAATCATGCCTTGAGGGTAGGTAGGGACTTGCTTATTATCAGCCCAATGTCAGACCCATGGCAAGCCTTCAGGAAAGGTGAGTAAACTGAATGGTATTCTGCCTAGGCTAAATGTTCTGGGTATGCTGGTCCCAGTGCTGGCAGGGTGCCGATATGCTGTGACCCCGAAACTCACAGCAATTTTATAAAGCAGAGTTTCTTAAGCCCCTCTGTGTCATAGACACGGTTGAGAATCTGAGGAAAGCCTTGGAACAGTGTTGTGGCAGAGACTGCTAATTGCTGCGAATCTCTATTCTTCAAAGACACCTCCAAGTTAAAGCTACTTCTCCCACCTTTCTCTGCAGCTGGGTGTAGGCATATGAACTAAGGGTCTGGAAGTTTGCATGTATTCAGAAGTAGTGAGAGCAATTTCTAAGAAGTCTCCTGAAATAACAAGGGTATCTTAAAGAAAAGAACAGTGTCTCTCCCCCTCCACTTCTTCCTTCCTGCAGAATGGCTGCAATACCATGTCATGGCTGGAGATGGAGAAGACATTTCCAAGCACAAGGTGGAAATGCAGGTTGAGGATGGCAAAGTGATGACATAAAAGGATCCTGGGTCCTAGATGATCACAGAACTGCCATACATGCCCTGGGTTGGCCACAGTTTTGTGAAAGGAAAATAAACTACCTTCTTAAAAGCACTATTGACTTCTCGCTTCCCTCTGACATGTAAAGACCTAAAGTCATCACTTCTATCCTCATAACAGGAAAAAAATCTGAGCTGAACAAACTGTAAATCCACAGCTTTTCTTAGATCCATCAGAGAATTGAGGTGACAGGGCAAACCACCACCCTGAAAAAAGACAGGCAGATTGAGAGAATCACAGCCGAGATCATAAAACCTTAAGCAGAAGGTACTGGAGTAATAAACTGGTCGACACACTTAAGCAGAAACTCTGACAAACTGCTAAAGGATAAGTGTGGACTAGATTGAGAATAAAAAAACTCCTAAAGGCCCAGTCTTAGGGGGGGGGTCACAACACTTTCATGAGTTTTACCTCCCAGAATCCCACCACGCTCTCACTGTGAAGATCCAAGAAAAATTCCCTCCTATTGTGAGCAATGGGGAGAGGAAAAGTAACTATTTAAAAATATACCCAGTGCATTCTCCATAATAAAGGATGCTCTCAAGGGAAAAGACTTTGCCAGAGTCTTGCTTGACCTGGGATAGTGATGATTAGCCAACTCCAGCCCCCTCTAGCCTTCCCGCCTCACCTAGAAACACTTCTGAAGGTGAGACAGCCTAGGGGCTCAGGCAACTCAAAAGAATGAGATTTAACCATAAGAGTATAGACTGCTTCTCCTCCACAACACCTTACCACTACATCAACAGAGTTCCAGAATGGTAACAGATTACAACTGAGAGAGATGTTAAACACAGGCTCTGTTTAAGGTGTTCATAGGGAAATTCAAACAAAACAAGGAAGGGGGAAAACTCTGGCACCTACAGGTACAGCATTAACACTAAACACAGCCTAACGCCTAGCCAAAGCAACATAGACTCTCACACCAAAAGCCTATTCACCTCAGTTCTTACTACCTGATACATAATATCTGGTTTTCAACAAAAAATTACAAGGCATGCTGAAAAGTATGAAAAGACAAAGCAAGCCTCAGAACAAGACTTTCGTATGACACAGATTTTAGAATTATCAGATAGAGAATTCTAAATAATGATTAAAATGTTAAGAGCACTAATGGAAAAAGCAGACAATATGCAAGAACAAATGGATAATGTAAATAGACAGATGGAAACTTTAAGAAAGAATCAAAAGGAAATGCTAGAAATCAAAAACATTATAAAAGAAATGAAGAATGCCTCTGATGGGCTCATCAGTAAACTTCACAGTGCCAAGGAAAGAATTAGCTAGCTTAAACATGTCAATGGAAACTTCCCAAACTGAAATGCAAAGAGAAAAAAGAATGGGGAAAAAAACCAGAAGGGAACAGAATATCCAAGAACTGTGAGATGACAGCAAAAGGTAACATATGTAATAGGAATACCAGAAGAAGAAAAGAGAAAGGAGCAGAAGAAACATTTTGAAAAATAATGGCTGAGAATTTTCCAAAATTAATGACAGACACCAAAGCACAGATCCAGGAAGCTCAGACAACACCGAGCAGAAAAATAGCAAAAAAAGAAAAAAAAAAATTTATACCTAGGTATACCATATTCAAAATGCAAAAAAACAAAGAGAAAATCTTGAAAGAAGCCAGAGGAAAAAAATAACTTACCTATAGAGGAACAAGGATAAGGATGACATGGGACTTCTTAAATGCAAGAAAGAAGAGAGTGGAGTGAAATATTTAAAGTATTCGAAGAAAGAAAGCCCCACCAATCTAGACTCCTATATCCAGAAGAATTACCCTTCAAAAATGAAGTATACTTTCTCAGACAGACAAAAACTGAGGAAATCTGTCACCAGTAGACCTGCTTTGCTACATGTTAAAAGAAGTTCTTCAGAGAGACGGAGAATGATATAGGTCAGAAACTAGAATCTACAAAAAGAAAGGAAGAGTGTCAGAGAAGGAATAAATGAAGGCAAAATAAAACATTTATTTTTCTTATGCTTAACTGATCTAACAGATCATTGTGTTCATTCAAAATAATAATAGCAACAATGTACTGCGTGGTTACAGCATATGAAAAAGTTAAATGAATGACAGTAATGTTATAAGAGATGGGAGAGAAGAACTGGAAATACTCTGTTGTTAACGACCTGTACTACCCATGGAGCAATACAGTGTTATTTGAAAGCAGACTTAAATTAGTTGTAAATGTACACTGCAAACTCTAGGACAACCATTAAAATAAATTTTAAATAAGTATAATTGATATACAGAGAAAAGAGAGAAAATGGTATCATATAAAATATTCAATTAAAACCAGAGAAGGGGGAGCTTCCCTGGTGGCGCAGTGGTTGAGAGTCTGCCTGCCGATGCAGGGGACACGGGTTCGTGCCCCGGTCCAGGAAGATCCCACATGCCGCGGAGCAGCTAGGCCCGTGAGCCATGGCCGCTGAGCCTGCGCGTCCAGAGCCTGTGCTCTGCAACGGGAGAGGCCACAACAGTAAGAGGCCCGCGTACCGCAAAAAAACAAAAAAAAACCAAAAAAAAAACCAGAGAAGGCATAAAAAGAGGCGGAAAATTAAATTTAAAAAATTTAAAAAACAAAGGGCACCAAATAGAAAACAGATACAAACACAATACATATCAGTCCAACTATATACGCAATCACTTTAAATGAATGGTCTAACTCCATCAACTAAAAGACAGAGACTGTCATAGTGGATAAAAAAAAGACTCAAACATGTGCTTTCTACAAGAAACCCACTTTAAATATGAGGACCCAAATAGATTAAAAGTAAAAGGATTGAGAAAGATATACCATACTAATACTAACCCAAAGAGAACTAACCCAAAGAGAACTAAATACTAACCCAAAGAGAACATTATTAATGAATAATCAATTCATCAATTATAACAAATATACCATAAATACAAGATGATACTAATGGGGCAAGTGGGGTGTGGAGGCAAGAGTAATATGGGAACTCGGTACTAACTTTCCAATTTCTCTGTAAATCTAAAACTCTTCTGAAAAATAAAGTGTATCTAATTTTTGGGAAAAAAAAACCTTTTATTTTAGGCTTTCTGTCAGTTGCAGAGGAAATGAATTCTAACATACATCCCCATTACCAAAATTAATATGTACAAAACATTCAAAGTCTTAAGTACAATTATGGAGGGCTCACAGACACTGCCCCTCAGTTACAGGCTGAATTGTATGCCCCCCCAAATTCATATGTTGAAGTCCTAATCCCTAGTCCTAGTCCCTCAGACTATGACTATATTTGAAGGTAGGGTTTTTATTGAGGTTGGTAAGTTAAATGAGATCATTAGGTTGAATCCTAATCTAATATGACTGATGTCTTTGTAAGAAGAGGAGATTAGGATACACAAATACAGAGGGAAGAGGGGGTGAAGACACAGGGAGAAGACAAGCACCTACAAGCCAAGGAGAGAGGCCTCTGAAGAAACCAACCCTGCTGTCACCTTGATCTCAGACTTCTAGACTCCAGAATTGTGAGAAAATAAATTTCTGTTGTTTAAGCCACCCAGTCAGTGGTGTTTTGTTATGGCAGCCCCAAGCTCATCCACAGAGTATCTGACCTATTTATAATAGAAGAAAGTGGAGCTCAAAAACGTGTTTAGGGAAAAGTGTTGTTATAAATCTTGACTGAGCACCTACCTCACAACAGCACTGGCAGAGCATTTTCATACATGATCTTGTGCAATCCTCAGAACACTATGAGGCAGGTATGACTTATTGCCTCATTTTGCACATGGAAAATTCATTTGCACATGGGAAAATTCACGTGTAAAGATGTTAAATGGCTGACCCAATCACTCAGTTTGGAAGCAACAAAGTTAGATAGAATAGGATTCAGATCCATGGAACCAGAGTGCAATCTCTCTCCTTCCCCAGCTACCTTTCAGAGGTACCTCTTCAGTGAAGACTAACTGTCCACACACCAAGGAAATTATATAATTACTTTGACTATCTTTTACTGCGAACTTAAAATGGGCCAAACGCTATTCTAAGCATCCTCCTTGCATTTTTCATAGCCTCTTCCCTACAATCAATCCTCTTAGAAAAGTACTATTACATTTGTTTAGAGGGAAGGGCATTGAGATTCAGCGTGATTAATAACTTGTCCAAAGTTGTCTAGAAGTCCATGGAAGCCCAGGACTCAAACCCACATCTATGTGACTCCTAGGCCCATGCTCTGCTCCACTTGGCCCATCTACATCTCCACCCCAAGCCCCATCACCATGGGAATCACAGGGCACTGCCCTCAGGCACTCACCTACAACCTCCAGCCAGACTCTCCCCTGTGCCTTCTGAGGAGTGACCACCAACTCACATCGGTACTCTCCTGCTTCCCACAGTTGGACCCCAGGCAGCTGCAGTGAGGCATCCCCCCTCTTCAGCCTCCATGGAGACACGTTGGCTCCAGGTCGGAATGCCACTTTGTGGTCTCCAAAAAATTCAAACAGTTTGATCTCTATTTCAGACAACTGAGCCTTCCGAAACCAGGTGATACCCATACTGTTGATGTCCAGGTGTGGGAAACCAGGGATCTTGCAAAAGATAGTCGCATTTTCATTCAGGAAAACCATCTGAGTCCTCCCTGCCATCTCCACTTCCAGAAAACCTGGGGCAATGTGAGAACTGTGTTATGGAAGACCCTTGGAAGAAACATAGACCTGGGGCTCTAAAACACTGCCATATAATTGGAAACAACTTCCCTTTTTGTGGGGACGGGGGGAGGGGTCTTCAGATACAAAGGCCCTTAGTTTATGGCCCCTCATTAATCCACATAAACTCCTTCAACTTTGTTCTTTTTTTTTTTTTTTCCCCAAGATTGTTTTGGCTATGCTGGGTGCCTTGCAATTTCAGAGGAATTTGAGAAACAGTTTGTCAGTTTCTACAAAGAAGTCAGCTAAGTTTCTAATAGGAATTGAACTGAATCTGTAGATCAATTTGGCAAGTATTGCCATCTTAGCAATGTTGCTTCTAATCCACAAATGTGTTTGGGGGATGTGTTATGGACTGTTTGTGTCGCCACCAAATTCATATGTTGTGGCCTAATCCCCAGTGTGATGGTATTTGGAGGAGGGGCCTTTGGGAGATAATTAGGTCATGAGGGTGAGCCCTCATGAATCAGATTAGTGCTCTTATAAGAGACATGAGAGGGAGTTTCCTGGCAGTCCAGTGGTTTAGACTCTGTGCTTCCACTGCAGGGGACATGGGTTTGGTCCCTGATCGGGGAATTAAGATCCCACATGCCACGCAGCCAAAAAATAAATAAATAAAAATAAAAAATAAGAGACATGAGAAATATGAGACATCTCTCCAAACCTGAGGATATAGTAAGAAAGTGTTCACCTACAAGCCGGGAAGGGGTCCCTCACCAGGAACCAAATCAGTCAGCACCTTGATCATGGACTTCCCAGCTTCCAGAACTGTGGGAAATAAACTTGTTGTTGCTGTTGTTTTGGCAGCATGCATGCGGGATCTTAGTTCCCCAACCAGGGATCGAACCCGTGTCCCCTGCAGTGGAAGCGTGGAGTCTCAACCACTGGACCACCAGGGAAGTCCCAGAGTAAATTTCTTATTTCACGCCTCTCCGTTCCAGCAACTGGCATGATACAAGAGAGGCAGAGGTTTACAGAACATCAGAGCGTGTGCTCACAGACTCCTACAAGTGCCGACTCTGCACATAGTAGGCGTCAGTATACAACTGTTGAATCAGTAAATGAATCCGCATTTCACAATACAGAGTTCAGGGTTGGTTGGGGCTTTTTAAGATATTTAGCCCCAGCCGGACTCGGACCTCACTGCGTAGCGAAAGCCACCCCTCCTCCCTCCCTGCCTCCTTCCTTCTCTCCCTCCTGCCCTACCTGCGGTGAGCAGCGTGAGCCCCAGGACCAGCACCAGAACCGGGAACACAGCACGGAACCCCACCACGTTGGGCCGCCCGCCCTCTGCGCCATGGCTACAGCCTCCCGGAACTTGCACCCTCAAACTTCCTCTTAGTAGCTTTCTTCTTCTTAGGAGTGGGCAGGTCCTAAGGAGTGGGTGACGGAACATCTCTTGCGCGGTGACTGGAACTTTACGCAGAATTAGTTAATGGCGCATTTGCACCTTCTGCAACTCTGCGAGAAGTCGTTTTGGTTGCTCCGTTCACAGAGAAGGAAAGTTACCGCCAGCGCCTTGCTCAGTCACACCTCCACCGGCTGCGCGCGCGCGCCGGGAGTGGGAGCGGCGAGCAGTGGGCCGGAAGTCCTCACATCCGAGCGCGCCGGCCGGCAGGGGCACAGGGTTAGCGTCAGCCTCTACGTTCGCTTTGTAATCTGAGGCCAGGATCCGATCGCCTGGGCGCTGCTCTAAGGAAGATCCACTATGCAGGAGCGCATTGGGGGCAATTGTTCTTACCATCAGCATGATAAACTAACATTGCTTTTTTTTTTTTTTTTTTACGGTTCTGAAAAGTCATTCTTTATTTTGATACTGAGAAATGGATTATTTCCTAACATATCAGTAAACAGAGGCTGTCACAGTCACCGGGGATTGTAGCCACCACCAGAAGGTAAGCTGGTGAGCCCTGAGGCAACTCAGGAAGGAAAGAATACCTGCCATCTAGCAGCAGACCGCAGCCACTCCCTACAAAAACACAGGACACTGGCCCCAGATAGTTGAGGTACATATCAAAGGAATGATTTCAGTGAGCCCAGACTCTTGCATCTTCCCATATGTAGAAATGGGCTTAATTCCTTAACTTGGGGTATCTGGTTTTCTTTAATTACAATAATCTTTTGATGTTCCCGACTACCTGCCCTTTGTTGCAAAACCCGCCCCCTCACCTCCTTGGAGCAGTTTTCTCAGAGTTACTTGAGATGCTGCCTCCTGGGCTTGAAGTCCTAAAAGTTCCCGCCGAATAAAACATAACTCAGAGAGTGGCACTGACTTACATATACTACCAAATGTAAAATAGATAGCTAGTAGGAAGCAGCCGCATAGCACAGGGAGATCAGCTGGGTGCTCTGTGACCACCTAGAGGGGTGGGATAGGGAGGGTGGGAGGGAGACGCAAGAGCGAGGAGATATGGGGATATATGTATATCTGATTCACTTTGTGATACAGAAGAAACTAACACACCATTGTAAAGCAATTATACTCCAATAAAGATGTTAAAAATAACCCATAACTTTTAGGATGCGTGTATTTTTTCAGCCGACATACAAAAAATAAACCCTTCAACCTGTAAAGAATGTCACTTGTTTTCATATTGTTGTAAAGCAAACTTATAGAATAGGAACATCTGCTACCAGCTCCAACTTACATTTCTTTAAAAAAAAAATCTTATATTACTGAAACCTAAAGCTAAATTTATATTTCCAGGATGCTTCAGTCAAATGTCTGAAAACAGCCCATTTCCCCTTACTAACCAAAACGTGGCTTGTGACCTCTCCAAGCAAAACAAAATGCTCAGTGATCAAGTTTTACAATCTCCAGACCACCTTTAAAATCAATTTAACTGCCAAGTTCAGAACACAAGTGGCATTTGCTGTTGTTATAAACGCACATATCTCTTTCTCCAGCATCTTGCATTCCAGTAGTCTCATTGATCCTATTTAATTATTTTTCTCACATCTTTAAAAAGAGTGTAACCTACAGAAACTCACAGGCAGACCTGGACTCAAATGCCAGCTACACCAGCTGCTCTTTGCAGGACAAAAGGCAAGTTACCTCACCCCCTCTACCCCTGACAGCCTCGATTTCCACTTCTCTAAAATTCAGGTCGTAAAATCTTCCCTTCAGGACTGTTGTAAGAATTACAGTATCCTGTGGGCTGTGGATCAAATCCCAAAAAGAGTAGTCTTATTGGCACAGTGAATTTTGAGTTAGTGGTACTGTCAGTAACTAAACAAATATTTACATTCTCCCTTATCTGCAGAACAAGCTCACTGTAGCCATATGACCAAGTTCTGACCCAATTAATATAAATGGAAGTGTTTTGTGTGCTTTCTGGGAAATGTCTTTAAAGGGAGGGATATGCTCTTTACCCTTTCCTCCATCTGCTGGCAGGAATGCAGATGTAATAGCTAGAGCATCAGCAAACATCTTGGACCATAGTGTAAAAGTCACACATTGGGGACAATGGGACAGCAAAATAGAGGGGTGCTGGGTCCCTGATGATTTGGGAAACTTCCCTACCAGCCCTAGAATGACACCTCTGAGCTTGCAGAACATAAGAAACAAAGTCAATAAGCCATTCTTATTTGAGGTGTTCTTATTTTCAGCAAAACTTAATCCTAATCACTACAAATGGTAAAAGAAATGGAGCTACTTTTGCTTGGAGTAGACTGGGGCTTTAAGACTTATTATCAGTTTTTAAATCTCTGAAAAGCTAACACATAAGTATATGCGTAGACATGTTGTATGTTTTTGAAGGCAGAAGGAAGGTTCCTATGTAGAATTTATGGAGAGACAGATTTGAACTCAGCGTAAGTGTCTCTAATAAAGGAATGGCCTTTTTTTTTTTTTTTTTTTTTTTTTGCCGTACGCGGGCCTCTTACGGCTGTGGCCTCTCCCGTTGCGGAGCACAGGCTCCGAACGCGCAGGCTCAGCGGCCATCGCTCACGGGCCCAGCTGCTCCGCGGCATGTGGAATCTTCCCGGACCGGGGCACGAACCCGTGTCCCCTGCATCGGCAGGCGGACTCTCAACCACTGCGCCACCAGGGAAGCCCAGGAATGGCCATTTTAAGTCATCCCACAGGCAACCATTCACTGAACTCTGCCAGGTACGGCCTGAATGTAATGGATTCAGGTGAATAAAGCACAGTCCTTAGCTTCACAAAGCTCATCTAGACCAGTGCTGCTCAAAGTAGCTGTGACAAAGGACCTTTTTAAAGAAAATATCCAACCCATTGGGGACTGATATTTTATAAAATACAACAAAAATGAATTCTTAGAAAAAGGAAATCAAGACATAAAAATATAAGCTCCCATTTTTATTATAAAACAGACATAAAATTATTTTCAAAGGCATAACTAATTTCAGTTTCTATGTTGACCCCTCATTGTTGGGTGGCACTGGTGTATAGACCAGCACCAGTCACAGAACATACTTTGAGAAACACTGATCTAGACAAATGCAAGTTGAGGGCCATTCAATAACTGGCCTGTACTTTTCAAAAATATCAATGTCATGAAAGACAAAGAAAGGCTGAAGAGCTATTTCAGCTTAAGGGAAATAAAAGAGACATGACAAGTAAATGCAAAGCTTGATTCTGGATTAAATCCTAGATGACAAAAAAAAGAAATTACTATGAAGGACAGTATTCAGACAACTGGTGAAATCTGAATATGGACCAGATGTTATAATAGATCAATAGTATTAGAATGTCAACTGAAAAAAAACATATAACCTAAGAGTTGAGAATTATGTGTTGGTTTTTTTTTTGCGGTACGCGGGCCTCTCACTGCTGTGGCCTCTCCCGTCGCGGAGCACAGGCTCCGGACGCGCGGACCCAGCTGCCATGGCCCACGGGCCCAGCCGCTCCGCGGCACGTGGGATCCTCCCGGACTGGGGCACGAACCCCTGCCCCCTGCATCGGCAGGCGGACTCTCAACCACTGCGCCACCAGGGAAGCCCGAGAATTATGTTTTATTCAGTGGACTTACTGAGGACTGAAGCCCAGGAGACAGCCTCTCAGATAGCTCCAAGGGGCTGTTCCAAAGAGGTAAGGGAGGAACCAGGATATACTGTATAGGAGTTTTTGTGAAAAAAACAAAAACAACAAAAACAGGTTGTCAGAACATTAAAAGATTACCGTTAATTAAAGAAAACCAGACATCTCAGGTTAATGAATTTAGCACTTTTCTATGTATGGGAAGATGCAAGAATCTGGGCTCACTGAAATCATGCCTTTGATATGCACTTCAACTCTCTAAGGACTAGTATCCTGTTTATCTCCATCCTGAGTTCTCCTCAGGGTGCACTCTTGTGGGCAGCTATGGTGGCTGATGGCTTGAGGGTAGCAACATCCTTTCTTTATTGAAATGGCAGACCACATCCTTTGTCCATAGTAACAATGTTAAATTTCCTGAATTTGATAAGAGGATAATTTTTATAAGATAGTTATTATAAAAGAATGTCCTTGTTCTTAGGAGATGCTCACTCACATATTTACAGTAAGGGATCACAATGTCTGAAACTTCAGTAAAAAAAAAAACTTTTTTACTGAAATGCTTCAGTAAGAAAACTGAATTATACAGAGAGAAAGCTTGAAGGCAAATGTGGCAAGCTGCTAAGAACTGATATATCTAGGGGAAGGGCACACTAGAATTACCTGTACAATTGTTGCAACCTTTTTGGATAGGCTTGATAATTTTTTGTCAGAGTTAACAAACACACACACGTACACACAACTAAATGCAGTGTGAGATCCTGGATTTGTTCTTAGCCTAGAAAAAGTGTATTAGTGGGATAATTGGCAAAATTTGCATATTAGTTAGTAAAATTGTATTAATATTGATTTCCTGATTTTAATAACTTTGTAAGATGTTATCACTTGGGGAAGCTAGGTGAAGGGCTTATGGGAATTCTTTGTACTATTTTTGCATGCTTTTTGCAAATCTGAAATACTTTCAAATAGAAAAGTTAGGAAATTTTAGTTAGTAAAGTTAGTAAAAGCTCACAGTCTAGAACTTTTAGAGTTTTTTCTCCAGACACTAGGAGGAAAAAAAAAATCATATAGTTGGAGAATGACAGAGCCAGGGTCCTAACACCCAGCCCCCAGTACTTTCCACTATCCCATTATCATGGATTCTTTGTCACTGTGATATCTTGCTATTAAAAGGTTCTTGAATTTAAGTGGAAATGCTTCCTACACATTACAAACACTGGTGTGTGCGTGCATGTAACTGAAGTGACATTTAAATGCTTACAGAGCCTTCATAACATCAGTCAGGTTTCCTCCCCAGCATAGATTCTCTAATGTTGGTTTTCCACATGATCTACCAGCAGTTCCCAAACTTGTCTGCACATTAGAATCACCAGAAGATCTTTTAAAAATTTCATAGCCCAGACTGCACTCCAGAAGAATGAAATCACAATCTCTGGAGGTGGGACACAGGAATCAGTATTTTTTGAAGCTCTTAGGTGATTCCAATATTGGAGACAAGCCTGGTAACTACTGTGATTTCCACTTCAGTCCTATCACTGGAAGCAGGGCTGGATGAAAGTCTACTAGGGAATGCTGGAGAAGAGGTCCCTTCCAGGTAAATGATCTCTAAGACCCTGAGGCTCTATGACTCTGCAATGTTAGTGTTTCTTGTTTGTTTGTTTGTTTTAAGAAATGATAAGTCACTTCATTTGAATTTAACATCTTAAATTATATTATAAGAGTATGGCATTATTTAGGCAGAGTTACATTTTCTAATGTTTCTATGAATATATGAAGCACTTTGAATAGTGGAAATATATTTCCCTGTATAAAAGTTGCCTCATTATGTTTATTCTCAAGTATTTTTGTTAGCTTATTTCACCTCCAAAGTAAACACTCCATAGATAATTTAGTTATGGCTATTGTGCTGTTCGGCATTTTTTAAAACTGAGGTAAAAGAAAAAGGCTCAGCCATGTTACATTTACATACATGCATATAAGCATTTATCATGATAGCTGGAAACACACGCACAAAAGAAATGTTTTTGCTCAATATCTAGTGTAGAAAATAAATATGCTAGTGATACTATTAAAATAACAATGTAGGATATGTACAAATTACAAATTTTAATATTCTAGCCAAAATGTGCAACATTAGTGTTTTTCAAACAATTCATTCTTTCAACATTGTCAAATTTGTCTTTTTCCCCAGAAAATTACAACAAATATTACATATTTTTCTGATTTTACATTTAATATAATTAAATATAAACCTATACAAATGATGACTAGAATAATATTTTCCAACAAATATTGCACTGGAAGAATTCTTACAACATATAGTCAAAAGACAAATTCAAATATAACAAAGTTGAGCTTCCCTGGTGGCCCAGTGGTTAAGAATCTGTCTGCCGGGCTTCCCTGGTGGCGCAGTGGTTGAGAGTCTGCCTGCCGATGCAGGGGACATGGGTTCGTGCCCCGGTCCGGGAAGATCCCACATGCTGCGGAGCGGCTGGGCCCGTGAGCCATGGCCGATGAGCCTGCGTGTCCGGAGCCTGTGCTCCACAACGGGAGAGGCCACAACAGTTAGAGGCCCACGTACCACAAAAAAAAAAAAAAAAAAAAAAAAAAAAAAGAATCTGTCTGCCAAAGCAGGGGACATGGGTTCGAGCCGTGGTCCGGGAAGATCCCACTTGCCGCAGAGCAACTAAGCCCATGCACCACAACTACTGAGCCTGTGCTCTAGAGCCCATGAGCCACAACTACTGAGCCTGCGAGCCACAACTACTGAGCCCACGTGCCACAACTACGGAAGCCTGCATGCCTAGAGCCTGTGCTCCGCAACAAGAGAAGCCACTGCAACGTGCACTGCAATGAAGAGTAGCCCCCGCTCACCACAACTAGAGAAAGCCCGCGTGCAGCAACAAAGACCCAATGCAGCCAAAAGTAAAAATAAAATAAATTTATTAAAAAAAATAACAAAGTCGTATAAACTGTCTTCCTAATTATCAAATTGAAATCCAATTATTTATTTGTAGTTTTAAAAATAGTCCAAAGTATCTAAATAAGCCAAAAAGAATTAAACTGAGGATACTTAAAAGTAATAAAATTTCTTTCCAAAGTTTAAAATCAACAGAACATGTCTGGCCACATATTTATAAACACTTACTTTTTTAATTCATTTAAATTGAAAACTTTTCAAAATCCCCCAGAATTAGTAATAACAAATAAAAGATATTTAAAATTCTGACCTTAGGGCTTCCCTGGTTGCGCAGTGGTTAAGAGTCCACCTGCCAATGTAGGGGATGCGGGTTCGAGCCCTGGTCCAGGAGGATCCCACATGCCTCAGAGCAACTAAGCCCATGCGCCACAGCTACTGAGCCTGCGCTCTAGAGCCTGTGAGCCACAACTACTGAGCCCGTGTGCCACAACTCCTGAAGCCTGTGCACCTGAAGCCCATGCTCCGCAACAAGAGAAGCCACCGCAATAAGAAGCCGGCGCACTGCAACGAAGAGTAGCCCCAGCTCGCCGCAACTAGAGAAAGCCCGCCCTCAGCAACGAAGACCCAATGTAGCCAAAAATAAATAAATTAATTAATAAAAAAAATTCTGACAAAATAGGATATATAAACCATCATTATGAAATGGTTTTTAAAACAATAAATATTGATAAAATATGGATTATGCAACACAGGTTTCCTTCATGAGAAAGAAAAGCAATAATGAAAAAATGTTTTTATGTTTTAATTTCAGAAGACAATTTTTTTCAAAAAACACAGGATAAATAATGGTCTTCCCTTCAGACCTGTTTTAGGCACAAGCTTACATATAAATACATATTCCTTCCAAAAATATGATCTTTCAATTAGAGGCTACATAAATTGGTACACAGACAGATACTTTGAAAGTTGCAAGGGCTTAGAACTTTCATTTGCTAATAGATCCTGGACTAACTGCTTCAGAGAAAGAAACACCTTCAGCAGGATGGGGGCTCCTTCCTCCCCCTTGTCTACAGTACTTCAGCCTCCAGGGCTCTTCCATTCTTAGGTCCTTAAACTAGATAGAGAGGGGCAGACCAAACTACCTGGAAGTCACCAGAAATATTCCAAATGAATGAAACAGTCACTCTGAGCATTAACTGGCTTCAAATTGTTGTCCTTAAAATAAAAGATTTAGCATCTATTTTATCTTTTATATAAACCTTTTGGAAATTAATCCTGTTTTAATAAAATCACCTCTAAATCTTAATTAGTAACAGACTTCCTTAGAGAAAAGATTATTATTTGGGATTGTGAGGGAAGAGGAGAATTCATTTGAAAGTCTGGATAATAAGTCCCATGAAGCTGGTGGCTATGAAACCTTAAGACCTCTAACAATGGTGCTACAACATTTTACATCCCTCGAAACTCTTCAATGATTAAGGAGGTGCATTAGAAATACAATAGTGGAAAAGTCAATACAACAGTAGAAAAATGGGAGAGTACTTAGAGAGGAACTTAACTAAAACTCAGATCATCCAGGCAAAAGTGATGATGAAACAATAAAATATGCTACTTCTCTTCTAATCAGAGATTGCCAAATTCATGTCCTGGTCTTTCTGTTCCAAAAAATACTTATTTTCCTTTATTAACAACTGTAAGATGGAGAATGTCTGTTGGGATGCACAAAGTATTTTTAAATACTATTATTATTTAAGGAGGGTATAAAAAAGCTAAAGAATTGGACAACGGACATTCACCACAATCTGGACGCTTTTGCTCTGTAAGCTGTTTCACTCTGTTAAAGGGAAGGAGTCAGGAAATCTCTACTCATGAGTCAGAAACTTTTTTCAGGGTTAGAAGCACTCTCCACCGTGCTCAGAAACCACTCTAGCAAGGACTGCCTTCTTGCCTAACAAGCTCTAGAAAACCTGACTTTTCTGCAGACATAGTTTTCTTTTCCCCAAGATCAACCTTGACTCTGAATGAAACATACTAGAAATATCAGAGAGTGAAAACACATACACATCAAAGGAAACAAGAAATGAATACAGGGTTAGAACTGAGATTTGGTCAGGAAAAAGTTAAAATACAAATTCTAATACACATTACTCAATGCTATAGAACAAGAAGGAATCACTACACAAAGATATAGGAGTTTTAAATTGTTGTGTTTGAGGAAAATGCTTCAATACTACCATAAAAATGTTTAAAACATTAAGGGGCATGGCAAATATGTCTCAAAAAAGAAATAATCTATAATACATCACTACTCTAATAAGGACATATTTATGAAGTAGCAACACCAAGAAAAGAAAGGATAAAGTTCAAAAGTAAAGCAAACTCAAATCACTTTGACAAGTGAAGAGTAATAGTGGACAGCAAAATAGGTAAAGTCACATGGTACAAAACAAATATAGAATGGCATAAGCTGTACATGTGTTACTTACTCCATACACAGGGAATCTAAAGTGAGGGTGAGGATTTAATTAAATGACACATATTTTCATATCACTAAAAAGGAGATGTTAAATGGACTAAAATTAAAAAATAACATTTTAATACAATGATTCATGGGAGATGGCAAAGAGAGCTAGTAGATGGAATTTTATTTTTTCCTCCCTTATTTTTAAAACACTCAGACAAGTTATAACTTTAAAATCATTATTCATTAAAAAATTTCATGGAGTAGCAAAATTATAAGAATTGTAAAATGAAATTTTTTTTTTTTTTTGCTGTACGCGGGCCTCTCACTGTTGTGGCCTCTCCCGTTGCAGAGCACAGGCTCCGGACGCGCAGGCCCAGAGGCCATGGCCCACGGGCCCAGCCGCTCCGCGGCATGTGGGATCCTCCCGGACCGGGGCACGAACCTGTGTCCCCTGCATCGGCAGGCAGACTCTCAACTACTGCGCCACCAGGGAAGCCCTAAAATGAAATATTTTAACACTTTAACTGCAAGATATATATTCATAATCCTGGACAGTCTTAGGAAACATACTTATTACTAAGGATAAAACAAAAGGAGAAAAAAAAAAAAGGAGCAGGAATTCCCTGGCAGTCCAGTGGTTAGGACTCGGTGCTTTCACTGCCATGGGCCTGGATTTGATCCCTGGTGGGGGAACTAAGATCCCACAAGCTGTGTGGCGTGGCCAAAAAAAAAAGAGGTAAGAAAATTTGCACAGCAAAAGTCATATCTATTGCTTACAATAGATTGTAAACAAATTATAATCAAAACTAGTTTAAAAATTGTTAAAAAACAAAACAAAACAACTTGTTAACAGGCAGGCAGAGCTTGGAAGGCAACTGGAAGGGTGAGCCTATAAGTAAAAATACACTGTCAAGGGCTGCCTGACAACCAAGATGGTACATGGCATTCGTCATTAAGAACATGACTAATATCAATTAAAATATAAACTAAATTTGTGAAAACTGTAGATATCTGTAAACGTGAAATGTAAATTTTTTCTACATAACTCTATAGGCAATATTTGGAAAAATCCCTGAATTTCTGAAATTAAATAAAAGGTTTTATTGGTTTTGTTTTGCTTTGCTTTTATCTCAATAAACAGTTTGGTAGTGCTGGTAACCATAAATCCAAATTTTTCAATTTGGTGTCTTCACCACTTGCTGCTACTGCTTGTTCTGGCTCAGTTCTTGAACTTTTTTAAGCAAAGTTACTAATGCGTAACTAACTACTCAGCCATAAAAAAGAACAAAATAATGCCATATGCAGCAACATGGATGGACCTAGAGATTGTCACACTAAGTGAAGTAAGTCAGAGACAGAAAGGCAAATATATGATTATCACTTATATGTGGGATCTAAAAAAAGGGTACAAATGAACTTATCTACAAAACAGAAATATTTACAGATATAGAAAACAAACTATGGTTATCGGGGGTAAGTGGGGGGAGGGATAAATTGGGAGATTGGGATTGACATATACACACCACTATATATAAAATAGATAACTAATAAGGACCTACTGTATAGCACAGGGAACTCCACTCGGTACTCTGTAATGGCCTATATGGGAAAAGAATCTAAAAAAGAGTGGATATATGTATATGTATATAACTGATTCACTTTGCTGTACACCTGAAACTAACACAACACTGTAAGTCAACTATACTCCAATAAAAAAATTTTTTTTAATGAAATAAATAAATAAATAAATAATAGCACTATTGAAGTAGGAAATAGATGGGCCCCTGGGCTGGACAGCTGGTGTTTTATCAAATGGAGCAAAACTGAAGTTTTGTCCTCAGCCAGACAAGAATGATGCCCTTCTCCCTTCCTCCATTGATATGGAGGGAATGAACTAGCAGTGGGGAATTTGTTGCAGCAAAAATAGAAATGAGGGAATTCCCTGGTGGTTAAGGATCTGCCTGCCAATGGGGGGGGACACGGATTTAAGCCCTGGTCTGGGAAGATCCCACATGCCGCAGAGCAACTAAGCCCGTGCACCACAACTACTGAGCCTGCACTCTAGAGCCTGCGAGCCACAACTACTGAGCCCATGTGCCATAACTACTGAAGCCCACGTGCCTAGAGCCTGTGCTCTGCAAAAAGAGAAGCCACTGCAATGACAAGCCCGCACACTGCAACGAAGAGTAGCCCCCACTCGCCGCAATTAGAGAAAGCCTGCATGCAGCAACAAAGACCCAACACAGCCAAGATAAATAAATAAATTTACAAAAACAAAATAGAAATGAGACTTTTCTTTTCTGATAAACAAGGAAAATAAGGAAACAATGAACAGGCTGGGGAAACAACATAAACAGGCCTGAAAGAGTTAAGCAATCTTGGTTATTCTTTAGCTGTTACTACTAACAAACACTTGTAGCTAGACCTGTCCTTCACAAAGCTGATTACTCTTGATTCCATATGAATTACCCTTTGCACCTAGCATTTCTTCTCCCTACACTCCCTTGTAGCACTCTTCATTTCAAAAAGAACATCATGGGCTGATAACTTCAGGGCCATCAGACCTGGTTGCTGAGCTGCCTGATGCCAGCTTTGGCCATGAATTTCCAGAAGAAAAGAAATGCAAGACCTTAATTACTTTGAGACTTATCACCTACCCCAGACTTCAAGCCCCAGGCTATATAACCTTTCCTTATTCCCCAGGGAAGGGGGGGCACAGTTCTGGAGGCACTAGCCTGCTGTGTTTTCCCCTTTGTCAGGCAAAGATTAAGGTCATTTTTCTTGTTTCTCCAAAATGCTGCCTCTGTATTTCTTTCTGGCATTGGTGCACAGACAGCCAAGATTTTTGGCATCACTATTTATAATAGTCAAGCAACCTAGGTGTCCATTAACAGATGAATGGATAAAGAAGATGTGGTATATACACACACACACACACACACTCACACACACACACACACACACTACAATGGAATATTAGTCATAAAAAAGAATGAAATATTGCCATTTGCAGCAACATGGATGGACCTAGATATTATCATACTAAGTGAAACAAGTCAGAGAAAATATTATATGATATCACTTATATGTGAAATCTAAAAAATAATACAAATAAATTTATTCACGAAACAGAAACAGACTCACAGACATAGAAAACAAACATGGTTATCAAAGGGAAAAGGGGGGTAGAGGGATAAACTAGGAATATGGGATTAAAAGGTACAACAATATGTACAAAATAGATAAACAGCAAGGATTTACTGTATAGCACAGGGAACTATATTCAATATCTTATAATCTATAATGAAAAAGAATCTGAAAAGTATATATACACATATAAATATATATGAATCACTTTACTGTACACTAACATAATATTGTTAATTAACTATAGTTCAATATGAAATTTTAAAAACTGAAAAAAGTCACCTATTAGATCTAAATTGTTGGATTTTAATTAATTAATTAATTAACTAATTAAAACATGGGTAGGGAAAGACTGAAATCCTGCTAATGATACTGTGTTAAAAAAAACAAAAAGCAAGGAAAAGATCCAATTTCCTTCAAATCTCATACCTTGAAAACAAGCTGTAATTAGAGTCTTCCATTGTATCACCTATAGGAACTCTGCATTTTACCTAATACACCTTAGTTTCTCAATTCCAACAAAAAACAAATGAATTATTCAAGTATCAAGTTGAGACACCAGTGGTTAAGGGTAAAGACGATCTTCTCTAGCAGCTCTTTCAGGCGACAAAAATCTTGCATGAAAATGATGAAGGTCATCATCTAACTCTGCCTCTTTATCAATTTCTTCTCGATTTATTGCACAGCTATAAAACAAAAATTAAACTTTAGGCACTAACCAGAACTAGACTTGTCAATATTTCTCCCTAAAGGAAATACATTTCTTACCCCCTCTTTTATTAGCAAGACTATCTTAAAAGTCACATTATCACAAATATTAAAATTTCCTTTATATTTTTCCTCATGGGAGAAACAGATTTGCATTTAGGCTTATGGTAATACAAATCTGTTCAATTAGCATGAAAAAAATGCCATTGTAAACAAATCTTGGTTAAAAAAAAAAGTAGAGCCATATTTCAAAGGATTTTTTACCACTGCTTCTAAATTGCAGTTTCCTTTAGTGAGAGTCAAATATTCCAGAGGACCACTGTCTTTTAAAATATAATTTTAATTATATATATCTAAGTATACTATAAAATGTACATGCTTCATGAAAATTCATATGTGAAACAAAGTTCCAAATTACTTATACATACCACTAAGTCAACTAAACCAAAGACTTCTTAATATCTAAGAATATGAAGAAGAATGGGATAAATCAAACACAGGATGAATACTTTCTAACAGAGCTGGAAAAAATACTATTAGCAACTCTTTAAGAAACAATCTTTACTCATAAATGCCCAATACTCATAAGAACTGGGATTCCTTATGCCCATAAATAATCTTAGGCCAACAATTCTTTTTTTAATAATATAAATTAGTAATTTGCTGGCAACTGTGAGGTATGTCTACATTAATATCTGTCCGTTATCTACTCATGCCAAAAGAGCATTTTAAAAAATTTCTCTAAGTTCTCCTCCAATTACTATTTTTTTACTTGAATATATTTGACATATACCACTGTGTAAATTTAAGGTGCAAGATGTGTTGCTTTGATATATTTAATATATTATAATATGACTGCTGTTGTATTGATATTTGTCACATTTCATAAAAGTACAATATTATTGTCTCCAATTACTTTCTGATTTGACCCTAGTCCACCATCTAAAAAAATTTATCCTAGGTGAATCCCTGTCTTATCACAATACCGCTTACAGATAGAGTCATCAACAAAAGGATATCCCAGATCATTTAAAAATATTTGCTACAATTTAAACAACAGAGATAGGAATTCTTCTCTATCTCTAAAGAAACATAGCATTACTCTCCTGAGTGATTTCTGTGGGTTTTTTTAAGCTACATATAAGCAGAACTTTTCTAGATTGCTCTATTTAATTTTGGGATCCATGATTTAATTTTGGGATCCATGATTTAAGGAAAAAAATCTGAAGTGTTTGGAGGAGTATGCAATGATTATTTTAAAATTTGTAAAATGAGAACTAAGAGTTTTAAAAATTATTAATGTTAAAAGAAACAATGTAAATTTTTGAGGTATTACAGTGGATTTGTTCACTCAACAGCTTTAAACATGCATTCCTGTACTACAGGGGTAGGAAATTAAATATTATTTCCCAACCTCCCTTGCAGCTAGGGTTCCAGATATGACTGGTCCAAACAATCAGATGTACTCACTTGAAACTTTTACTCAGAACTGAATTACATGGGGAGAGAAGCAGGACATGAAATATCCATTTTTGCTGACACAAAGCAAGGCAGAGGTGGTGTGGTTCTGGAGCTTGGCAACTTCATGACTTCCTAATCTGGCAGGTGGCTTCCTGATTTAGCAGGCAGCTTCTTGATTGTTCCAAAAGCAGCAGCTTCTTTGGCAGCCCAGTCTCATGACGCAGTTCCTAGAAGCTCAGCCTAAGTTCTGTTCTTTCAGCCTTCCCAAAGATTCTGTGAGCTATCTATCTATACTGCTCTCCCCACATCAATCCCATTCTGTTTAGTACCTGAAGACAATTCTATTACTTACAATGAAGAATCTAAACCTATACAGAATTTGGTAGCTAGAAGTAAGGTGCAGCAAGTAAAAGGATCTGAAAAAATGGAATTGGCTTAGTTAAGAAGGTAGGGTTTGGGGCAGTGATACTTCATGCCAACTGAGGTTAAGGTATCAGAGAAAATGGTGGTAGAATTTCAGAATGCTAGCATGTGTGGGCTGCGCCTTGCCTCTTTCAGAAAAGTCCTACAGGAGAGATGTGGCTCGGGCTAAGGTAAGCAAGCCTGCAGAGATAGAAAGCAATATAGCTTTGCCGAGAGAACTGCTCTCTATCTACCAAATAGATTGATAAAGTCCCAAATCTGGAGCCCTGAAGAATTGAAAAAGGTCACCTACTGTACTACCGTACTCCAAACTGAAACAGTTATAAGTAAAGGTTCTGAGGAAGCTGCTAAAGCTTTCACAAACTTTCCAAGAACCTTCCCTTAAGAATTTTCTGCCAAATAATGGGAGCCATCTTAAGGAAAAAGATCAGATTAAGACTCCTGTTATCCCATCCAAGCCTATAGTTTAAAACAATCCCAAGTGGGTACCATTCATTTAAGACCCAACGGGAGAAAAGAACACAGAGGTAAGCAAGTAAAAGATGAGGTTCTTTGTTAAATATGTCTTGGCAAGATCTTTGTGGTTTCTCATGGTAATAATTGAAGAAAACAGACCAGAAACGTACAACTTTGAGGGAACTGTTTTGCCAAAAAGCAAAACAAAGCAAAAACAAATAAAAACCCTAAACCTGGCCTGAAAGAGCCTGTAACTATCTGAAACAATCCCAAGGCCCCAAACCCACAATAACAGGAAGTGAAGTGTGAAGACTGTCCAGCCTTCGAGAAGAGGACACTTCCCAATGCCCACTTGCGTCCTTGAAGGTTAATGGGCAATAAAAACATCCTAGAGGGTAATGCCAAGGGCCCCTGAGGACATTAGACAAGGGAGTTCCTCCCAGAAAGGTGAAGCAGGGGTTGCCTAATAGAAAAACCAAAGAATATATTTATGGACAGAGCAGAGAGACCTTGCTATTTTTGCCAAGCAGTATTTTTTTAATTGTTATGGAAAGATGACTGCTCTGTTTCCTGTTTTCCCCCTTTCTAAAAGGTTGATTTTATTGCAGTTATCCTGTATCTATCCCATTATGCATATGGTGCTCAGGGGGCAGACATGTTGCTTTTTAGTTTGCAGATGACCAGAACATAAAAAAACCACATCCTAACCTGATGGAGGGGACTATACTCAGATGTCATGGGCTTTGAACTACATGCAATAATAGATTGGGTTTTGGTGGTTTCCTTTTGAGGTGGGGGAAGTGAGCATTTTCTGTTTCAGAAGAATGTACATAGATATTTAAGTAACCAAAAGGCTGTTTAAATTAAAGCTGTAAGTTGCCTACCAAACATTCCCTCTTCCCTTCTTAAAGGGAATCCTTCCTAAAAGAATCCTAACTTTTAGCCTGTCCCATTGCCACATGGATTTCTCAGCTTCCCTAGCAGCTAGATGGCCATGTGACACAGCTCTGGTCAATGAGATGTAAATTCAAATGCTATGTGGTTCTCTGGGAAAACTGCATCAAGGAAGCTGATTCAACTGGGGGACATTCCTTTTGTTGCCCTTCCCCACTGCCTCCAAGAGCCATCTTGGACCCTGAGAATGAAATAACTCAAGAATAAAAACTATGCACTGGGGAGAGCAGAGGAGAAAGATAGGAACCTGTACATCACCTACTTCCAGATTTCTTCTATGTAAAAGGCAAAAGTTCTTATTCAGTTTAAACCACCATTATCTTTGGGTTTTCTGTTATATGTAGCAAAACCTGATCTTGAATGATAGAGTATAAAGCAAAAATGTAAATGAAAAATGAACTTAAGTGGTAGCAAGAGCTGTTTGGTAGAAGAATTTCTAGCAGTTAAGATTGCTGAAAAGTAGGAAAAAGTTACCAACACACACTGGGGAATACTATGGTCTTCTCAGGAGAAGAATTATTAATATCAAAGAGCTTTTATTGAGAGAGGGGATGATAAGCACCCATAAAAGAGTATTTACCTTTATGAATAAGAGAAAACAATTTATTTTAAAGGCAGTGGGTGGCGCTTTCTCACTTAAATAGGTACTAATAGTTTCATTAAATTATGGCATAAAGCCACTTAATTAAATCACTAAAGGAGAACAAAGGAAAAAGAAAAGAGGTATGAAAATGAGAGCAGGTATTGAGTTTGTTTCCTTCCTGGTTCTGGTAGACTTCAATCCTTAAACATCTGTGTCCAAAAAAAAAAAAATACGTTCTCATTTAAAAAGTATCTTCCTTTATTCCATATATGCTTTAAAATATTTACTGAGCAGAGGAAAAGGAAGGGAGGTAAAAAGATGACACACATGATGATGTAACAATTTTATTCTAAGTTCTGGTGGACTTTGGACTTTAAATGCCTGTTCAAAAAAAAAAAAAAGCCCTCATTTTAAAGGTATCTTCCTTTATTCTGAATATTCTTTTATACTTAGATATACTGAGTATTTGCTTTTTAACTATGTTTAGTTAATCACTGATTACAATTAAAAAACATATTCTGTGATAGTATCAATAACAGATTAGGAAGAATTATGAATAATACTGAAAAAAATCATTTCACCATGCATATGGCTATCAAATTATATAGCTTTTGAAATGTACTGATGTATACAAATTTGAGAGGCTTTTTCATTTTCCTGTAACACAAATTGTTCTATTTCCACAAATAAACAGAAAATAGCACAGATATTAATGATTTAAATTATATTTGTAATAAATGTGTATTTCTATTTATTCAATTTTTTAATTTCCTCAAACAAACAAACAAATAAACAAAATTACATACGTGGCTGGATCTTTGATTCTCCACCAGGCACTGATGGGGAAATTTCTTGTTGTAATTTTTTTTGTTCCATCTGCTGTAAAACCTAGTGAATGGAAAAAGAATGCCTTAAAAGTAAGCGTTATTTGATTTTCTCTAATATGTATGACCATTGACAATGCACAACAAACTGAAAATTGTTTTCCAAAATGGGATATTCACGTTCTATAATTTAGATTAATATTCAACAAGGAAGTTTAAAAAAACGCAGTTTAAAAAATATTAAAATTTAAAATACGACAGCTAATTGAAATATATTACAAAAACACAGGCTTGTAGCAAAGCCCCTAAAATCCTTTTTAATGCCACAAGACTTTTTACAAAATATCACCTGATGGTATTCCAGCTTCTGAGCCTCAAGTTGGTCATGCTGACGTTGTAGCTCTTCTTTTTGTTTCTGAAGCTCATCTGCCTTTTTCTTAAGTTCAGTTTCTTGTATGGAGATAAGATTTTCATATTCCTTCAGTTCTTCCTCTGTGAAGAACTGTTGTTGATCCAATGTCTAAAAGACAAAAAAATGAGAAAAGAGAAACCTTAGAAAGAAAACAAAAAGGTCTGATTCAGCTTTAAAATTCTATGCTTAGCAAAGTACAAAAGAATATCTATAGTATTATATCTTTTGGGTAAGAAAGAAGGGGAAATAAGAATATATACACTTGCACTTATTTGGGCAAAAGATATAACAGGAAGGAAAATCCGGAAACTAATAAGATTGGTTACCTACAGAGTAAGGGGAGAACTGGGTGGAAAGACAATGTGGGAAAAAAAATCACACTCCTTTGAATATGCCTTTTTTTGCACAGATTTGATTGTTGGAAACATATCAATGTTTCACATACTCAAAGAAAAAAAGAAAATAAATAAAAATCCACAAGGATAGAAAACCTCTCCAAATTGAATACAAATAGAAACAAATAATACTTTTATTTTAAGTGAATAAAACAATCCACAGAAGGGGGAAGGAGAAAAGAACTAACCCAAGAAACTTTTTTTTTTTTTTTTTTTTTTGCGGTACGTGGGCCTCTCACCACGCGGCCTCTCCCGTCGCGGAGCACAGGCTCCGTCCGGACGCGCAGGCTCAGCGGCCATGGCTCACAGGCCCAGCCGCTCCGCGGCATGCGGGATCCTCCTGGACCGGGGCATGTTGGCTGTGGGTTTGTAATATATGGCCATTATTATGTTGAGGTAAGTTCCCTCTCTGCTTACTTTCTGGAGGGTTTTTATCATAAATGGGTGCTGAATTTTGTCAAAAGCTTTTTCTGCATCTATTGAGATGATCATATGGTTTATCTCCTTCAAGTTGTTAATATATTTTATCACATTGATTGATTTGCGTATATTGAAGAATCCTTGTATTCCGGGGATAAACCCCACTTGATCATGATGTATGATCCTTTTAATGCGCTGTTGCGTTCTGTTTGCTAGTATTTTGTTGAGGATTTTTGCATCATGTTCATCAGTGATATTGGCCTGTAGTTTTCTTTCTTTGTGACATCTTTGTCTGGTTTTGGTATCAGGGTGATGGTGGCCTCATAGAATGAGTTTGGGAGTTTTCCTCCCTCTGCTATATTTTGGAAGAGTTTGAGAAGGATAGGTGTTAGCTCTTCTCTAAATGTTTGATAGAATTCGCCTGTGAAGCCATCTGGTCTTGGGCTTTTGTTTGTTGGAAGATTTTTAATCACAGCCTCAATTTCAGTGCTTGTGATTGGACTGTTTATATTTTCTATCTTCCTGGTTCAGTCTCGGAAGGCTGTCCTGTTCTAAGAATTTGTCCATTTCTTCCAGGTTGTCCATTTTATTGGCATATAGTTTCTTATAGTAATCTCTCATGATCCTTTCTATTTCTGCAGTGTCAGTTGTTACTTCTCCTTTTTCATTTCTAATTCTATTGATTTGAGTCTTCTCCCTTTTTTTCTTGATGAGTCTGGCTAATGGTTTATCAATTTTGTTTATCTTCTCAAAGAACCAGCTTTTAGTTTTCTTGATCTTTCCTACTGTTTCCTTCATTTCTTTTTCATTTATTTCTGATCTGATGTTTATGATTTCTTTCCTTCTGCTAACTTTGGGTTTTTTGGTTATTCTTTCTCGAACTGCTTTAGGTGTAAGGTTAGGTTGCTTTATTTGAGATGTTTCTTGTTTCTTGAGGTAGGATTGTATTGCTATAAACTTCCCTCTTAGAACTGCTTTTGCTGCATCCCATAGGTTTTGGGTCATCGTGTTTCCATTGCCATTTGTCTCTAGGTATTGTTTGATTTCCTCTTTGATTTCTTCAGTGATATCTTGGTTCTTTAGTAGTGTATTGTTTAGCCTCCATGTGTTTGTACTTTTTACATTTTTTCCTGTAGTTGATATCTAGTCTCATAGCATTGTGGTTGGAAAAGATACCTGATACAATTTCAATTTTCTTAAATTTACCAAGGCTTGATTTGTGACCCAAGATATGATCTATCCTGGAGAATGTTCTATGAGCACTGGAGAAGAAAGTGTAATCTGTTGTTTTTGGATGGAATGTCCTATAAATAGCGATCAAGTCCATCTTGTTTAATGTATCATTTCAAGCTTGTGTTTCCTTATTTATTTTCATTTTCGATGATCTGTCCATTGGTGAAAGTGGGGTGTTAAAGCCCCCTACTATGGTGGTGTTACTGTTGATTTCCCCTTTTATGGCTGTTAGCATTTGCCTTATGTATTGAGGTGCTCCTATGTTGGGTGCATAAATATTTACAATTGTTATATCTTCCTCTTGGATCGATCCCTTGATCATTATGTAGTGTCCCTCTTTGTCTCTTGTAATAGTCTTTATTTTAAGGTCTGTTTTATGATATGAGAATTGCTACTCCAGTTTTCTTTTGATTTCCATTTGCATGGAATATCTTTTTCCATCCCCTCACTTTCAGTCTGTATGTGTCCCTAGGTCTGAAGTGGGTCTCTTGTAGACAGCATATATACAGGTCTTGTCTTTGAATCCATTCAGCCAGTCTATGTCTTTTGGTTGGAGCATTTAATCCATTTACGTTTACGGTAGTTTTCAATATGTATGTTCTTATTACCATTTTCTTAATGGTTTTGGGTTTGTTATTGTAGATCTTTTCCTTCTCTTGTGTTTCCAGACTAGAAAAGTTCCTTTAGTATTTGTTGTAAAGCTGGTTTGGTGGTGCTGAATTCTCTTAGCTTTTGCTTGTCTGTAAAGGTTTGAATTTCTCCGTCGAATCTGAATGAGTTCCTGGCTGGGTAGCGTAATGTTGGTTGTAGGTTTTTCCCTTTCATCACTTTAAATATGTCCTGCCACTCCCTTCTGGCTTGCAGAGCTCCTCCTTAAAGATCAGCTGTTAACTTTATGGGGATTCCCTTATATGTTATTTGTTGCTTTCCCTTACTGTTTTTAATATTTTTTCTTTGTATTTAAATTTTGATCATTTGATTAATATGTGTGTTGGCATGTTCCTCCTTGGATTTATCATGTATTGGACTCTCTGTGCTTCCTGGACTTGATTGACTATTTCCTTTCCCATATTAGGGAAGTTTTCAACTATAATCTCTTCAAATATTTTCTCAGTCCCTTTCTTTTTCTCTTCTTCTACTGGGACCCCTATAATTTGAATGTTAGTGCATTTAATGTCGTCCCAGAGGTTTCTGAGACTGTCCTCAATTGTTTTCATTCCTTTTTCTTTATTCTGCTCTGCGGTAGTTATTTCCGCTATTTTATTTTCCAGGTCACTTATCTGTTCTTCTGCCTCAGTTATTCTGCTACTGATTCCTTCTAGAGAATTTTTTTTTTTTTTGTGGTACGCGGGCCTCTCACTGCTGTGGCCTCTCCCATTGCGGAGCACAGGCTCCAGACACGCAGGCTCAGCGGCCATGGCTCACGGGCCCAGCCACTCCATGGCACGTGGGATCCTCCTGGACCGGGGCACGAACCTGTGCCCCCTGCATCAGCAGGTGGACCCTCAACCACTGTGCCACCAGGGAAGCCCCCTTCTAGAGAATTTTTAATTTATTTTGTTGTTCATCATTGTTTGTTTTCTCTTCAGTTCTTCTAGGTCCTTGTTAAACGTTTCTTGTATTTTCTCCATTCAATTTCCAAGATTTTGGGTCATCTTTACTATGATTACTCTGAATTCTTTTTCAGGTAGACTGCCTATTTCCTCTTCATTTGTTTGGTCTGGTGTGTTTTTACCTTGCTCCTTCATCTGCTGTGTGTTTCTCTGTCTTCTTGTTTTGCTTAATTTACTGTGTTTGGGGTCTTCTTTTTGCAGGCTGCAGGTTCATAGTTCCTGTTGTTTTTGGTGTCTGCTCCCAGTGGCTAAGGTTGGTTCAGTGGGTTGTGCAGCCTTTCTGGTCAAGGGAACTGGTGCCTGTGCTCTGGTGGATGAGGCTGGATCTTGCCTTTCTGGTGAGTAGGACGACGTCCGGTGGTGTGTTTTGGGGTGTCTGTGACCTTATTATGATTTTAGGCGGCCTCTCTGCTAATGGATGGGGTTGTGTTCCTGTCTTGCTAGTTGTTTGGCATACAGTGTCCAGAACTGTAGCTTGCTGGTCGTTTAGTGGAGCTGGGTCTTAGCGTTGAGATGGAGATCTCTGGGAGAGCTTTCCCCGTTTGATATTATGTGAAGCCGGGAGATCTCTGGTGGACCAACTGTCCTGAACTCAGCTCTCCTATCTCAGAGACACAGGCCTGACACCTGTAGGAAGGACGGAAGGGAGGGAGGGAGGGAGGAAGGAAGGAAGGAAATAATTAAAATAAAAAATTTTTTTAAATTATTAAAAATAAAATAAATTAGGGCTTCCCTGGTGGTGCAGCGGTTGAGAGTCCGCCTGCCGATGCAGGGGACACGGGTTCGTGCCCTGGCCTGGGAAGATCCCACATGCCACGGAGCGGCTGCGCCCGTGAGCCATGGCCGCTGAGCCTGCGCGTCTGGAGCCTGTTGCTCCGCAATGGGAGAGGCCACAACAGTGAGAGGCCCGCATACCGCAAAAAATAAATAAATAAATAAAATAAATTAAAAAGTAATAAAAAAAGAAACAAAGAAGAGAGCAACCAAGCCAAATAACAAATCCACCAATGATAACAAGCAATAAAAACTATACTAAAAACAACAAACAAAAAAAAACGGACAGACAGATTATCTAGGACAAATGGTAAAAGCAAAGCTATACAGACAAAATCACACAAAGAAGCATACACATACACACTCACAAAAAGAGAAAAAGGAAAAAAAAAATCTATATAAAAAAAAAAGGAAGAGAGCAACCAAATCAATAAACAAATCTACCAATGATAATAAACTCTAATTACTAAACTAAGATAAACATAAAACCAGAAATAAATTAGATGCAGAAAGCAAACCCCAAGTCTACAGTTGCTCCCAAATCCACCGCCTCAATTTTGGGATGATTCGTTGTCTATTCAGGTATTCCACAGATGCAGGTACTTCAAGTTGATTGTAGAGATTTAATCCGCTGCTCCTGAGGCTGCTGGGAGAAATTTCCCTTTCTCTTCTTTGTTCGCACAGCTCCTAGGGCTCAGCTTTGGATTTGGCCCCGCCTCTGCATGCAGGTCGCCTGAGGGCGTCTGTTCTTTGCCCAGCCAGGATGGGGTTAAAGGAGCAGCTGATTCGGGGGCTCTGGCTCACTCAGGCGGTGGGGAGGGAGGGGTATGGAATGCGGGGTGAGCCTGCGGTGGCAGAGGCTGACATGACGTTGCAATAGCCTGAGGCATGCTGTGTGTTCTCCTGGGGAAGTTTTCTCTGGATCACCAGACCCTGGCAGTGGCGGGCTGCACAGGCTCCCGGGGTGGTGTGGATAGTGACCTGTGCTTGCACACAGGCCTCTTGGTGGCTGCAGTAGCAGCCTTAGCGTTTCATGACTGTCGCTGGTGTCCACGCTGATAGCCGCGGCTTGCACCTGTCGACAATGTTCTTTTTTCAATCTACTTTGGTACCGCTCAACCATTCTGTTCAAGATGTGTATGCACTCACTTATACACAGTAAACCATGGTATAAATTCAAATACTTTTCAGGAGCAATTTGACAGATATATTTAGAAACCAAAAAATGTTCATAAAACTTGAGAATAGTTCTATTCCTAGGAATTAATCCCAGGGAAATCATCACAGATGCCCCCAAATGCATGAACAAATGGATAGTCATCATAATGTTATTTATCACAGTAAAAAAAAATTAGAATTGACCCATAATGTCTGAATCTGGAAGAATGGCTATATAAATTATGCTACAACCACACAACTGCATGCTAAGTGGTCATTTTTTAAATCGAGATTTTGAGACATGGCATTGAAATGTTCATGAAATATTGTTATATTTTTAAAAAACAGAATTTCACAAACATACAAAGTCATTTATATAGTGAATATATGAAGCCATTTAAAAAATATATAGATATGAATTTATGTGTATATGTAAGCTAAAAATGGGACAGTATACTATTTATTCACTGTATGCTATATATGCGTATACTAAATATACAAACGATTTCCAAACTGGCATAACACAATACATAATTTAAGTGTCTACCTCCGGATGGTAGAATTACATGTAACCTCTAATTCATACTTTAACTGTATCCATATTTTTAATTTTCAAGAATGAACTTATTTTACACATAAAAAAAGTACGATTTTAGGGCTTCCCTGGTGGCGCAGTGGTTGAAAGTCCGCCTGCCGATACAGGGGACACGGGTTCGTGCCCTGGTCCGGGAAGATCCCACATGCCGCGGAACGGCTGGGCCCGCTGAGCCTGCGCGTCCGGAGCCTGTGCTCCGCAACGGGAGAGGTCACAACAGTGAGAGGCCCGCGTACCACAAAAAGAAAAAAAGGACGATTTTAGAAAGACACAATTACATGCAATGTGATTACCAATAGAGATCAATTGTCCCAGCTTTGCAAGAAATCAAGTTCATTATTTTATAGTGAAATTTCATATGAAAAGCCAAGATGGTAAAACTACACATGCAAACATAATGGCGAATAAAAGTTAAAAGCAGAATAGACTGATGTAGAATTTCTTGAACGATACATCCCATTTCATGTAGGTTCTATTACCTCCCAGCTGTCTGGCTCCAAGAATTCCTTTTTTTCTGTAGCTTTCAAAAACTCTTCTAGAGTCACCAATCGGTCTTTGTTAGTATCAACCTGATTAAAGGAAAGTGTACATGTAAAATAAAATAACTCTTTCGCATTATTTAGATACTAGAAATTCTTCTAATAGATGCTACTACATAAATATACAGCAATTAGGGCTAGCCTAACATCCAGAGAAACTGAGGGAAAAAATCAAAACAGGACACTCAACATTATCCTAGAATCAGAGAATAGATAACTTTTTCTTCTATATAATTCAAATTTGAAAATAACTGATACCCCCAAAGATCACCAAGTTTGAGTCTGCTGATATGACTGGGTAGACTAGTATTGTTTTCCTTACTCACCACACCTCCTTTCAAAGCCAAGTGCTTGGGCAAGAAAAACAATCTTTCCAGAAAGAAGACTGTTTTAGCCAAGAGTAAAGGAGTTTAAGTTAAAATGCTCTCAACAATGTTTTCCTAAAAACAAACAACTAACTAAATCAAAGCTGAAGTTGACAACCTTTCCAAACCCTGTTTAATGGCTCTTATAGACTATGGCAAATTCAGTTACAAAAGTGAACTCTATGATGGCCAAAGAAATTCATTTGTTACTTGGAAGCCAGCACTCAACAAAAATCCCAATTTACCATAAATAGCTCAAATGACAGGTGAAAATCACTGAAGCAAAACAGTGGGCTTGGGGAATTCCCTGGTGGTCCAGTGGTTAGGACTCTGTGCTTTCACTGCCAAGGGCCCTGGTTCGATCCCTGGTCAGGGAACTAAGATCCCAAAAGCTGATCCCACAAGCCACGTGGTGCAGCCAAAAACAAATAAACAAACAAAACAAAACAACAAAAAAGTGGGCTTAAGTTACCCTGCCTATGATAGCTATTTCAGAGTTTTCAGCTTAGTAATGTGAACAAGAAATAAATACTTGTTGTTATAAACCATTAAGGTATTGAGTTTTTTAATTTCTTAGCAAAAACGAATACAGCATTTACAATATCAAATAATGGACTACATTATTTTTTACTTCTAAAAGAATGCTTTACAGCATTCTTTTATATGCAGCAGCATCTTAATATTTTAAAATATTTTAAAGCAGTTACAAAATAATTTTATTTACACTAAGGGAACCTACTGACTGTTCTGGATCAAAAATGCAAAATCCAATTAAATATTATATATATTTATTTTCCATTTTACAATAAGATTTATTGCAAGAACTTGAAAACTCCACAGAATTAACAGATAAACTTTTCAAACATACCTCATTCATTACATGTTCCCTCATTCTAAGCCTTTCTTCCTCCATTTCTACCATATCATCCTCTTCATTTTTGGGGTCATATACTTTCTCCAACTAAAAAGAAAAATTTAAAACCAACATAAAAGAAAGGAAGATAATAGAAGGAAAAAAGACAGAGCAAAACCACTGAATACTTAATGAACTCATTTACCTCTTTAGTAAATAGGGCTTCTAATTCTTGTTCATCTAGGAAGCCATCACTATTGACATCTAAAGTTTAAAAGTTACAAATGCAAAAACTGATTTTAATGCCTTAGAAAACTGATAGTTAAAATACAACTAATTACTAATGGTTTGCAAAAGTATTACTTAACACGAAGCATCAACATGCTACAGAAAAAGGTATCCTTCTTTTTTATGAAGCCTCAGATCAGTCCAACTGATAACAATTCACTACTTATTCATAATTCATCATAGTTATTTAGAAAAATATATATATTAACCAAAATATAAAGTGAAGCAATATGCTATAAGACTAAAAGTAAATTTTAATATTACAGCATAAAGTCCATTAGATATAACCTAGCTAGTCACAGAAATGCCTTCATTTTACAGAGAAACTTGTAATAAGTCATAAAATGACTCAAAAGTAAAAGCAAGTATAAAGACATAGCTACTGACCTAAAATATTTTATACTGCAGACCAGCAATAAAGACTACTATACTACCCTAGAGGAAAACTCTAAATGTTTACTATCAATAGGACTCGATTAGCAAACCTTGGCAGAAGTCAATTAGGAGTAAAGCATCTATAATTTTTTAAACAAAAGATATAAATATTAATATTGTATCAAATCTGTTACCATGTAATTTGAAAAATGTCTTGGGGTCAAAGTCATTAGGATCCAATCCATCAGTCTCTTCCCACACTTCTTTTAGTTGATCTTTGCTTCCCTGTGAATCAATTTAAAAAAAAACACTCAAGACAAACTATAATCTATGTATATAGGCTCAAAATAAAATATAAAATTGAAAAACTTTGCAGAATTAAGAATCAAGATTTTAAGTACTAATAACTTATAAAATTCTACTATCTGGCACAAAGAAGTATCTTCATCTAACTATGGTTTTACAAAGTCATAATCCTTACTGGATGATTAACTTTGGGATGACTTTCATGCTTTCTCTTCATTTCCTCAAATTTAGATTCTTCTTCTTTTCTCTTTTCTTCATTCAGTGTTTTTAAGTATTCTCTCCTTTCATGTTCCTTCATCATTTCATATTTTTTAAATTCTTCATGTCGAGCTTTATCATAGTGTTCTAGATCACTTGTAGCCTATAATGCAATTTTTAAATTAAATAAGATGTGCTTGAAAAATATAAATAAAGGCTTTCTTGCATATAGCATACTCTCTAACAGAAGGTAGCATAGGAGGACCAAAACATATTTGACTTCTGTTTTAAATTTTACCCTTCTATTTTGGTCATTATTATTCTCAGAGATGTAGGCATTCAAAGAAACTAAAAGTTCAAAGCTAGCTTCAACTTTAGGAAGTTCCTTATAAGCAAGTAATATATAAATTTATTTTAAAAAGAAGAAAAAGGAAGGGACTGTATCAAATCTGTACAGTATAGAGAACTAGAACAGTTCCTAACGACTTAACTAAATCTAGTAACACCCAGGCTAGAACATCTAATTTGCTAACTTCATACAGTACAACACGAGAGGTCTACAAATTATAATCTAAAATCCCTGAGGCAGGATGTGTTTAAGAATTTTCTAGATTTTAGAAAAGATATATGGCACATATGCCATATCATTTAACACCCCTGAAGAGTTTGTAATCAAACAGATTAGTACTTCCTTATCATAATCTATAAATACACTAAGTAAGCTAAATAAAACCTATAAATAGCCTTACTATAATTCAAGCCAGGTTTCCATTTTTATAGTATTTTGGATTTTGGAATTGTTGGCAAGGGATTACAGACCTGTATGTCCACATTATTATCTATACTAATAAGGGTTAAGCTATCTCCCTTTAAAGATATTCTAGAGAGTATGTAAAAGTTATACTACCACTTCATGGAATTTACTTGTCAAATTACAAAACCTCAAAGGCACAACAAAGACAACACATTTTGAAATGAGTCTCACCGCTTTGATCAGCATATCTAAATCTGTAGATTCAAACTTCTCAGGATTCAGGTGATTTAGATGATCAAATTGTTTTAGAAGAGCATGGTGGTCTATGCCTGTATCTGAAAGAAAATGAGAAAACTGTAAACAATGAATTATTAGAAGCTAGAAACATTAATATAAATAATACATAAGAATAAGCATTCATATTAATTCTTATAGGATTTTACAAGAAAATTCAAAGTTTTAGATTTAAAAGTTTGTATTTTCTTTTAGAATATCGTACATATTGTTATTCTAGGCAAAGGTAATGCCCTTGAATCTAGAATGGAATACAATTTAATGTGTACACTTTAATGTTATTTCAAGAAAGACTAGTTAGCTATCTTTTACAGTATAATTTACAGTAAAAACTTTTTCATTATTGTAAAAGTACCAAATTTCCTACTTTTAATTAAACTCTAATATACCACCCTCACCAAAGGTCTAAGAAGAATTTCTTTCTTTTTTTTTTTATAAGAATTTTTTCTTTTTTGGCTGCACCAGGTCTTAACTGCAGCATGTGGGATCTTTTATTTACAGCATGTGGACTTCTTAGTTGCGGCATGCGGATGCTTACTTGCAGCATGTGGGCTTCTTAGTTGTGGCATGTGGACTACTTAGTTGAGGCATGCGGAGTTCTTAGCTGTGGCATGCATGCAGGATCTAGTTTCCCGACCAGGGATCGAACCCGGGCCCCCTACATTGGGAGCACAGAGTCTTACCCACTGGACCACCAGGGAAGTCCTAAGAATAATTTCTAAAAAGAATTGCTCTAAAATTTATATGAAGGAACTATTTGTATGCTGCTCCAATTAATCCTTTATGGAACAATAAAAATCTAATTCAGTAAATTCAATTGATTATGACTTTTTTTTTTTGGCTGCGCAGTACAGCATATGGGATCTTAGTTCCTCCACCAGGGATCGAACCCTCGCCCCCTACACTGGAAGCACAGAGTCTTAACCACTGGACCGCCAGGGAAGTCCCTGATTATGACTGATTTTTAAAGAAACATCAACAGTTTTCTTTGTAAAGAACTTAAAAAAAAAAAAAGCTACAGTGTATTGTAGTTGAATGAGTGAAGCAATTCTGGACGATTTCAGTTGTATTATAGAACTGAGCAAAATATGTACATGTGTTGATTTGTTAGAAGTCAGGGTTCTCACTTAGGAAAAAAGAACATACAAACATGAAAATGATGGAAGGCAGGAAAGAAACTTGGGGAAAGGGATGGGAATTAGTACTAACTGTGTGAACTTATTATTTCTAAACATACATATATAATGTGTACACATATATGCATGTATATTTCACACGTATATGCATGTGTATGAATATATATTTATATATGTGTGTGTGCATGCATATGTGTATAGACATGCATGTATTTCCTATCTCTGTCCTATGGAAGTGTCAAGAAGAAAATATATCCCAGGAGTACTGAGCACACCTAGTGCCATCTCTTGGTCTGTAACATCATTTCACACTAAAATTAAGAACCAGGAATCCTCAGAGAAATGGCTAATTCCAGGGCTAGGGCAGGGTATAAAGTACAAGATGAGCCTGGAACATATTGTTATGCCAGAAAGTAAGAAACAGCTAAATTTAGTTCAACTAAGCTTTCACTGAATTCTCAGTATGGCCCTGTACTAGAAGTTTTACTTATGAAGAAAAGATCTGTTACAAAACCTAGCCCTAAAGGATACAACCCGTCACTGAAATACATGAAAAGACACTTAGCCTCACTCAAAATAAGAGAAATACATATTAAACCTGCACAATTATACCATCTAACACAGTGGCAAAACTCCTAAAGTTTGATGATACTTATAATTAGCAAGGCTGTGAGAAATTATTGCTGGTGGGAATGGGTATTGATCACCCTCTGTGGAGGTGGCAGTATCTACCAAAATTACAAATACATATATCCTTTGGTTTAACAGTTTCATTGTGGGGAACTTATCCTACAGATAATCTTACATGGATACATAGTGGTATGTGTACAAGAGTGTTCACTAGAAATAACCCAAATATCCATCAACAGGGGTCTGGTAAATAAATTATGGTATACCTATATAATGGAAATCTGCGCAGTTGCTAAAAAAAATGATGGTCTCTATGTACTAATACAGAAAGATTTCCAAAATATATTAGTAAAGGAAAAATACAAGCTACAAACGTGTATTGCATGTATCTTTTGTATAAAAGAGAGGAAAAATAAGAAATTTATTTGTATTTCTTTATATATGAGTAAAGAAACTCAGGAAGGATGGTATTAGGGGGCAGTGGGAACTGATAAAGTACAAAAATATCATAGAACTTTTTGCTATATACTTTCTTACACTTTTTTTTTTCCTTTTTTTTGCGGTACGCGGGCCTCTCACTGTTGGCCTCTCCCATTGCGGAGCGCAGGCTCCAGACGCGCAGGCTTAGCGGCCATGGCTCACGGGCCCAGCCGCTCCGCGGCATGTGGGATCTTCCAGGACTGGGGCACAAACCGGTGTCCCCTGCATTGGCAGGCGGACTCTCAACCACTGTGCCACCAGGGAAGCCCCTTACACTTTGTTTTTTTAAACCATGTGAATGTATTGCCTACTTTAAAAGTTACACACACACCCCACAAAATTAAGATGCTTTAAGCCCTCCTTCAAATTATCAGAAATTTTAATTCATAAATTTTGAATCAATGAGAAAATACTCATAACTTTTCTAAGCATATAAAACAGTTTACTTTAGATAATGAAATTCAGCCCCTGTCTTGGAATAAAGAAAATGTTGCCAAGATTAAGGGGATGGAAGTTGTCTAAGGGCAAAGAAATCTCAAACCACCTTAGGCCTGGCTTCAAGGATGGAATTACCTTGTGTGTCTGACCAGCTGAAGTAGGATGGTATGAGTTAATTTACCTCTCATTGATATCCTTAGTTTCAGGATAAAGAGTATTTGGTACTTGTTTTCTAAGTCTATTCACCAGCAGAGAGTTTACTGCTCTACACAATTTCTCCAATATGATCCATTGACCAGAGGTACATGTTTAAAATGCAGGAACTTCCCTGGTGGTCCAGTGGGTAAGACTCCATGCTCCCAATGCGGGGGCCCAGGTTTGATTCCCGGTCGGGGAACTAGATCCTGCATGTATGCTACAACTAAGAGTTTGCATGCAGCAACTAAGAGTTTGCATGCAGCAACTAAGAAGCCCGCATGCCGCAACTAAGACCCAGCACAGCCAAAATAAAAATAAATAAATAATAAATAACTATTTTTAAAAATTAGAAAGATAAAATGCAGATTACTCATCCCTAGAATCAGAGTATCTGGAGGTGAGATCCAGTAATCTGCATTTTTAACTAGCTCCCTAAGGTGAGTTTTATGCAATCTGAAGTTTAAGAACTGCTATTCCACCCTTAGTAAGTATTCAGATATTTACTGATGACAATGAACCACCCAGATAACCAACCTATGGGGGCACGTTACAAGGACACAGGAGCCAGCCTGAAGGGTCTACCACTTGCCAAAGCTGGCCCTTGGATTTTGATTCATAATTAGAAAGGCCATTCCAAGACAATAAAGGAATTCACTTATATTGTCAACTGTTGCTTTTATGGTTTTATTTTCTACACTTAAATCTTTGATTTATATAAGCACTTATTCTGATGTATATGAGATATAAACCTAACTGTACCTTTTTCCAAATGGCTATCCAACTCTATTAAGACTACTTATTTTTTTTAATCTTTATCTCACTAATAATGAGATACCACCTTTAATTCAAACTAAATTCCATATGTATTTAATTTTATTTCTGGAATTTCTATTTTGTTCCACTGGTCTTTCTACCTACATGACAAAACCATAGAGTTCTAATGTCTGAGGCTTAGTGATATATTCTAATATCTAATATATCTAGTCCTTCTTCTTTGTTCTTCTTCAGAGGCACACTGCTTTTCTTGCTCATTTCCCTTTTCATATGAACTTTAAAATTAACTTGGCTAGTACCAGGGGAAAAAAGTACATCTTTTTATTTGGATCATGTTAAATTTGTAAATTAACCTAAGAAGAACTGACATGTTCATAATGTTGAGTCTTTGTATCAAAAAGATGTTATGTCTTCCCCTTTTTTCAAGTCTACTTTCGTGTTCTTCAGGAGCATTTTAAAGTTTTTATCTGTAAGTTTTACACATTTCTTAATAGGTTTATTCTGGGTGTTTTATCTTTGTTGGTATCATAAATGGAGTCTTTTCTTCCATTATATCTCCTAACTGGCTGTTGTTTGTACATATGAAAAACACTGATTTCTGTATATTGTTTACCTTGCTGAATTTTCCTTTTGTATATACTAAGTTTTTCAGACAAGTTCTTTCGGTTTTCCAAGTGAATAATTATATTACCTGCAAATAGAGATGGCTTTATCCCCTACTTTGCAATTATTTTACCTCCAATTTTTTCATTTGTATAATTGCTTTGGCTAGTACCTCCAAAACAATATTAATTAGTAGTGGTGACAGTGAGCATCATTGTTTTGTTTCTGATTTTAGTGAGAAAATATATTTGTGTTTCCCCAATGTGTAGCTGAGTTGGACATATCTGGTCATGTTACAGAAGTATCTATTGATTACTATTTTATTACTTTTTTAAAATTAAGAAGGGGTGTTAATTTTTGTCAAATGCCTTTTCTGAATATATGGAGATGTCATATGAACAATGAGATTACTTTCTTTAAGATATCTTCACATTTCAAAAACTCTGCTTCATAGCTATTTAATCTTCTCATAGTCTAAAATTAAAAGAATATAGAAAGATGAATAGGCAGAGCACAGAGGATTTTTAAGGCAGTGAAATTACTCTGTATGATGCTATAACAGTTGATACATGTCATTATAAATTTGCCTAAACCCATAGAATGTACAACACCAAGAGTGAACTCTAATATAAACTATGGATTTGGGGTAATTATGATGTGTCAGTGTAGGTTCATCAATTGTAACAAATGTACCACACTGTTGGGAGATGTTGGTATTGGGGGAGGCTATGAACATTTGGGGACAGGGGTGTAGGGGAAATCTCTGTACCTTACCCTCAATCTTGCTGTGAACCTTATATTGCACTAAAAAAATTGTCTTAATTTTAAAAAAATACAAATTTCAAAGATTTATTCTGATTCATTATTTGTCCTTTGACTTTATAATTTCTCTTGTCACACCAAAAATTTCTTTCTTCTTATATCTATTCATATGATAATGTACAGCATTAGATTTCCTAAAATTAAGTTAATCTCACATTCCTGAAATAAATCCACTTGCTATGACAGAATATTCTTTTAACGTCCAACAATTTTGGCTTTGGCATCAACACATAATAAGAGTGTGGAAGTTTCCTTCTTAATCTATGCTCTGGAATACTTTAAATAGCACTGACAATCTGATCTTTAATGGTTTGGTGGAATTCCCTTTGGCACTATCTGAACCTGGTGTTTCTGTGGAGCTAGCTCTGACGATTGTTCTATTTCATCTATGGAAATTGTTCTAATTAGATTTTCTCTCTCTACTTTCTTTTGGTTTGCTTTGATGTTATTTTTCCTCTTTTAAATCAGTGGCTTAATTCATTATTTTTCATTCTTCCTTTTTACTGATATAATTATTTAAGGCTAATCATTTTGATTTTTGAATGACATGAATATATAACCTATTCAAAAAATTAAATTTTAAAAATTAAGAGAAGGTGGGACTTCCCTGGTGGTCCAATGGGTAAGACCCCATGCTCCCAATGCAGGGGGCCTGGGTTTGATCCCTGGTCAGGGAACTAGATCCCACATACATGCCGCAACTAAGAAGTCCGCATGCCGCAATGAAGATCCCGAGTGCCGCAACTAAGACCCGGTGCAGCCTAAATAAATAATAAATAAATAAATTTTTTTTTTTTTTTGCGGTCCGCGGGCCTCTCACTGCTGTGGCTTCTCCCGTTGCGGAGCACAGGCTCCGGACGCACAGGCTCAGCGGCCATGGCTCACAGGCCCAGCCGCTCCGCGGCATGTGGGATCTTCCCGGACCGGGGCACGAACCCGTGTCCCCTGCGTCGGCAGGCGGAATCTCAACCACTGCGCCACCAGGGAAGCCCATAAATAAATAAATTTTTTAAAAAATAAGAGAAGCCAAATCAATACTAACATTAAATGTTGACTATAGGAACATGGTCTGTAAACTTACCTTAACAACCAAATATTGGAATTTTCCTGCCTTTTCTTTAGCACTTACCTTGAAGGGAATCCAATTTAGCTTTAATCAGCATTCTTAACCTTGCCACTTCTTGCCTTTTCAGTTCATCAAGTTTTGTCCTCACATGGTGACTTACTAAATCCAGTTCTTTGCTTAGCCTCCCACTCTGTTAACAAAAATAATAAATTAATTTTATCTATTCCACTGCATTTTTAGATAAGACACAATATATTAAAAATAGGGTTATAATAAAGTAGTGATACATTTGACTATTTTAGATAAATTTGACATTACAAACAGCATTTCTTTCAGAAGATATTCAGTTTGTAACTCTAAAATCAAGATGTCTAAAAACCATATAATTTAGAAAAGCATAATTAAAGCACAAAGAAGAAACTCAAAAAGTAACTTAAATTGCAAAATGGTGCAGCCACTTTGGAAAACAATTTTGACAGTTCCTCAAAAAGTTAAACCCACAGTTACCATATGACCCCGCAATTCCATTCCTAGGTATATACCTAAAGAGTTGAAACATATGTTCACATAAAGTCTTTTTTAAAAAATAAATTTATTTATTTATTTATATTTTATTTTTGGCTGCACTGGGTCTTTGTTGCTGCACTCGGGCTTTCTCTAGTTGTGGTGAGTGGGGGTTACTCTTTGTTGCAGTGCGCAAACTTCTCATTGCGGTGGCTTTTCTTGTTGTGGAGCACGGGCTCTAGGCGCATGGGCTTCAGTAGTTGTGGCACCCAGGCTCAGTAGTTGTGGCTCACTGGCTCCAGAGCACAGGCTCAGTAGTTGTGGCATACTGCCACATCCCGCAGCATGTGGGATCTTCCTGGACCAGGGCTCGAACCCATGTCCCCTGCATTAACAGGAGAATTCTTAACCACTGCGCCACCAGGGAAGTACTCACATAAAGTCTTAAATATGAATGTTCATAGCAGCATTATTCATATGAGCCAAAAAAGTAGACATAACCCAAATGTCCATCAACTGATGAATTGATAAAATATGGAATATCCATACAGTGGAATATTATTCAGCCATTAAAAGGAATGAATACACCGATACATGCTACAATGTGATGAACATTGAAAACATTATGCTAAGTCAAGGAAGCCAGGCACAAAAGGCCAAATTTTGTATGATTCCATTTATATGAAATGTCTGGAATAGGCAAATGCACAGATATAGAAAGTAGATTAATGGTTGCCAGGGGCTGAGGAGAGAAAGGAAAGGGGGGGTGATTGCTTAATGGGTACAGGGTTCCTTCTGGGGGGAAATAAAATTGTTCTAAAATTAGATAGTGGTGATGGTTACATGACTGTACATATAATAAAACCACTGAATTGTATACATTAAAGGGGCAAATTTTATGGTATGTGAATTATATTTCAATAAAGTTTTTTTTAAAGTAATGTGGCCTCCTTAAGCTTTAGTCATTCCATATATAAATAACTTTTCAAAATTCATCTTTTTTAGGTTGTCTCCTTTGATTACTTTTTTTCATAGATGAGTAATTCTATACATGTTCCAAAATTTAAGAGACAAAATAGCTAGTGGTTTACCTTCTCTTGTTTAAAAATGCATTTTCAATCAGAAACTGCAAGTCTAACTAGCAATCAGGCACACAGACCCTTCAGGACTGAGTCAAGGGGGAGGAAGGGAAGGAAAAGAAACGCCTCAAGCAAGACCAAGAAAGAATGTTCAGAGAGGGAGGAGAGCTAAGAGAATATGCTGTTATAGAAGCAAAAAGAGTAGTACATTTCAAGGAGAGAATGGTCATTATTATTAGATAAAACAATAGTTCTCAAATGTGGTCCTAAAGTGGAAGCATCAACATCACCTGGGAACTTTAGATATGGAGGCTCTAGACCTACTGAATCAGAAAGTCAGGAGGTGGGGCCCAGAAATCTGTTTTAACAATTTAAAATCTGAGAACCACTGAGATAAAATAAAGGAGTCCAGTAAGAAGAGGAACAAAAGGTGCTCACTAGATCTGGCAATTAAGAAATCACTGACAGGTACTTCCCTAGTGGTCCAGTGGTTAAGACTCCATGCTCCCAGTGCATGGGACCTGGGTTTGATCCCTGGTCAGGAAACTAGGTCCCGCATGCTGCAACTAAAGATCCCGCATGTCGCAACTAAGACCCGGTGCAGTCAAATAAATAAATATTTTTTTAATTAAAAAAAAAATAAGGAAGTCAACTGACATCCTTCACAAAAGTACATTCAGGGAAGTGGTGTGGGTGAAGCCATAATCTTCCCAGTTAGCAATGTTTGGTAAGTGAAGAAACAGTATGAGTCTCCTTTCAAAATGCTTAGCTGACAACAAAGGACAACTTTTTTTTTTCCAGTTTTTCCTGAGACAGGAGTCTTTGCTCAGCTGTTTGTAATGATTCTGTCGGCTTGATTTTTATTGTCTATTTTTACTCAATTTCTTTTTCATTAAACAACTGTTTAACTTACTTCATTTTGTCTCCCCCCACGCAACCCCATAGGGAATAGGAATTGACTGTGAAAGGAAGACAGTTATAAAAGTATTCTCCTATACCGAAGAAGGCAAGCTTGTTGTTTTCTTTTCCCTGATTATCTCTATATAGTAACTCCCATTACCCACATTGTCTGTTAGCCCCCAAATAACGCTCTTGGTCCTAACTGAAGTAAATAAGAGACATTGAAAGTTCTACATTAAATATTATTCATCCCAGGAAATTAGTTCCACAGCTCAAGTGAATTTTTCAAAGAAACACGAGATTATTCTCAAAACAATTCAGGGGACTGTAGATACCATGCTAAGTGAAATAAGTCAGACAGAGAAAGACAAATACCGCATGACATATGTGGAATCTAAAAAAACAGAACAAACAAACCAACTAAACCAAACAAAAAACAGACTCATAGATACAGAGAACAAATTGGTGGTTGCCAGAGTGGAGGGAGTTGGGGGAGGAGTGAAATGCGTGAAGGGGATAAAGAGGTACAAACTTCCAGGTATAAAATAAATAAGTCATGGGGATGTAATGTACAGCATGAGGTCAATAATATTGTATTAACTTTGTATGGTGACAGATGGTTAATAGACTTATTGTGGTGATCATTTCACAATGTATACAAAAGTCAAATCACTATGTTGTACATATGAAACTAATATAATACTGTATGTCAAATATACTTCAATTAAAAAAAGATAATTCAGGGCTTCCCTGGTGGCACAGTGGTTGAGAGTCCGCCTGCCGATGCAGGGGACACGGGTTCGTGCCCCAGTCCTGGAAGATCCCACATGCCGCGGAGTGGCTAGGCCCGTGAGCCATGGTCGCTGAGCCTGCGCGTCCAGAGCCTGTGCTCCGCAACGGGAGAGGCCACAACAGTGAGAGGCCCGCGTACCGCAAAAAAAAAAAAAAAAAAAGATAATTCAAAAAAATAAAATAAAATAAAATAAAGATAATTCAAGGGAATTATTGGCATAAGGCTGTTACCATTCTCCCAGAAAAATTCACAGCCTCCAAGAGGACAGCTGTGAACTAAAAGCCACACACAGGGATTTCCCTGGTGGTGCAGTGGTTAAGAATCCACCTGCCAGTGCAGGGGACACGGGTTTGAGCCCTGGTCTGGGAAGATCCCACATGCCACGGAGCAACTAAGGCCGTGCGCCACAGCTACTGAGCCTGTGCTTTAGAGCCCGTGAGGCATAACTATTGAGCCTGAGTGCCACAACTACTGAAGCCCAAGCGCCTAGAGCCCATGCTCTGCAGCAAGAGAAGCCACCACAATGTAAAGCCCACACATCTCAACGAAGAGCAGCCCCCACTCACGGCAACTAGAGAAAGCCCATGTGCAGCAACAAAGACCCAGCACAGCCAAAAATAAATAATAAATAAATTTATTTTTAAAAATAATAATAAAATAAAATAAATAAAAGCCACACACAGGTTCTGATAGTGGCCACAACCTAATGTGGGTCAGACTATCACAGGGGCCCAGACCAGGGACAGAGACTAAAATAAGGATGTTTGATTCAGAAATTTTCCTTCAAAGTTCCAGGTAAGATAACTTTTTACGAAAGTTAAAAACAGATAAACAAAAATAACATAAGCAAACCAATAAAACTATCTTGAGAGTTATAACTGAAAGTTTAAAATTAAATCATTGGAATTTTTTGTTTATTGCTGACTCTAAGATAAACCCAACTAAGTGGATTCATTACCCTTCAAGGGAGGGCTTTAAAAGAATCTCTCACGTCAGATCTTGGTTTTTACTACCTTCTTTCTTTATTGTGAATACGAAGGAGATGTCTAGGGCTAGGGTAATGTCAAATAAATAGGGTTCTTAGGACAGAGACAAATAATTAAACCTCCCCTACTGAGATAAGATATGGCCCATTACGTCTTCTATTAATCTGGACCTGATTAAAACACCAGAACTAAACCTGTGCTAAACCTTTGAATAGCTTCCTGCTGCCCTCATATCATGATTCAAGTCCCTTACCATGATGTACAAGGCCCTCTGTCATCTAGCCCATGACTCTTTCCAACCTCATCTTTTGGCCAGTCATGGCCTCCACTTCCCAGGCCAGGTTCCAGCAACAGTTACTCCTTCCAGGTTCCTATATATTCCGGTCTCTGTTCCCTTGTACCTTGGCCTAGCATGTCTCCCAGTCTTTCTCCTTTTCTCAGCCGCATATTTAAGCACAGGCATAATCTCTACCAGGAAGAAAGACTTCCCACCTTCCCCCACTGCTTCCTACTGAAGTAGGTGTCCATCCTCCGTATCTCCAAAATGTATTATACGCTCAGTATATATTTATCTTAGTAATCTTTTCCTGGATATTAGTCTCCCTTGAGGGTTCTTTAAGGGCTAAGAATGAGTCTTTGTTTTTTGTTTGTTTAAATTATTTATTTTTTTATTTTTGGTTGAATTGGGTCTTCATTGCTACGTGCGGGCTTTCTCTAGTTGCAGCAAGCGGGGGCTACTCTTCCTTGCAGTGTGCGGGCTTCTCATTGCAGTGGCTTCTCTTGCTGCGGAGGATGGGCTCTAGATGCGTGGGCTTCAGTAGTTGTGGCATGTGGGCTCAGTAGCTGTGGCTCACGGGCTCTAGAGCACAGGCTCAGTAGTTGTGGCAAACGGGCTTAGTTGCTCCGTGGCATGTGGGATCTTCCCAGATGAGGGCTCAAACCTGTGTCCCCTCACTGGCAGGTGGATTCTTAACCACTGTGCCACCAGGGAAGTCCCGAGTCTTATCTTTGTAATCCCAATACTTAGCTCAGTGTCTGGCATGCTCAAGTGTTTGTTAAATAATTATTTAATTACATTTACCTTTATTTCCTCTATGTCTGCTTTCTGGAGCTTTTCTCTGAAATGATTATCTGTTTCCAGCACATCAATCACTTGCTTGAGGTATTCATCATAATAAAGTCCAGTATCCTTCAAATTAAGAAACAAACAGTAACTCTTCTGAAAGTTTTTCCTTTCCTGTATCTAAAGATTTCAATCCTAAAAAAAAAAAACAAAAAAAAAAACCGTCTAGCAAAATGGCATTGAGACATACCTACTTTGATAGTTTGGGCAGCCAAAGTTAAAAGCTGTATTTCTCAAATGAAGAGAGTTGTATCAGAACCAATGTCATGTTTTACTCTTACATAAAGGTAGATTTTCTATATGGCTTAGACAATGAATACTTAACCAATATACTAATGGTTTTACCCCCTTGTCACCTGTCTCTCCTCATTGTTATCTGTCTCTTCTCTGAATATAATACGTTTTCTTGGTTGGTTATCTCTACATTGGAAATGTATTATGATTAATTCTTCTATACACTAATATACTAATTAGATACCTATATCTAATATAACTACATTAAAAAAACTTTGCCTGATATTAAAGAACATATGCTTATCCAATACTCTTTTTACTACTATTTCAGAAATAGTTCCTAAATGTCCAATTTTATAAGTAATAAATTCTTAGCAATATTTTAGTTAAAATTCTTCCCACAAGGTTATCTTTAGCATTCACTTACTGGTGGTTCTATCTTTGCACTGTCCACAGGTTGAGCATTTTCTACTTTTGTCTTGTCTATGTCTATAGGCACAGCTTCAAGAGCAGTAAGTATACATGTAACCAAGAGAAAACAATATTGTAGTAGGATGGTCCTCCACTTCATCTGAAATAAAGGTACAATTATATTAAGGTTCTGAAAAGATGTTTTCAAACTATATATACATGCATTCCCAATGCCACATTAATAATATATTTAATTTCAGGAAGTTTAATTCAACAAAAGAATTCTAGGAAAGGGGTTAAAAATAGATTATAACATCAAAAATAATGCTTAAAATAGATCACTAAAGAAAATCAGGAAAGAAATGCTTTTCAGCTAAAATTAAAATGACAAGTAAACAAAAATTTAAAGTTTAAACTGCTTATATAATATAAGAAAACATTTGGTTAATTATAAAAGCTTCAAATAAAGACGGTAATGAGGGACTCAATTTTTTTTTAAATAAATAGTCCAAGTTTAAGAAAGGGAGAAGAGGGACTTCCCTGGTGGCACAGTGGTTAAGACTCCACGCTCCCAATGCAGGGGGCCCGGGTTTGATCCCTGGTCAAGGAACTAGATCCCACATGCATGCTGCAACTAAAAGTTCACATGCTGCAACTAAGGAGTCCACATGCCGCAACTAAGGAGCTGGCGAGCTGCAACTAGGAGCCCGCCTGCCGCAACTAAGACCTGGCACAACCAAATAAATAAATAAATATTTTTTTTAAAAAAAGAGAAAAGGGAAAACTATTTATTTTTTTCTCTATTAAAATACTAAAGAGCCAAAATTATTTCTGGATATAATATTTAAATTAGCTTCAATCGAATTTTGAAAATAAGTTGCTCTATGAACATAAATTGATTAAAAGAGACAAATAACTGGCTACAAGTATTCTCTTAACCTTCCTAGACATTATTTTATCATAGCCAATAGTCTTATGTTAAAATTCTGTTTGGCCAATAATTTTTCAGATAAATAGGTCGATAAAATATCAAGCAGGATGTAACAGCATTGAAGCAAAAGAGGAAAAACTATTGTTGGTCCCGCAATATTATTCAAACCTTGCTTATTCAGCTTCTACTTCATAACGATCTTTGTAGCTCCAGAGGATCTACTACAAGAATAAGAATGAATAAAAAGCTCATACTTAATTGATTTTATATAGAGAGAGTGATATTAGGATCCAAGTCAAAAATAATGGTCTGACCATCAAACTGGAATATGCATTATTAATTTAGAGACTCCCAAACTTAGCTGGCCATGGACTTTTTTTTAAAGTAACATGTTTTTATCTACAGAACACAATTTGGAAGAGTACATTGCCTCATTTTCACCACAACCCTACGTAATACATAGAACAGTGACTCATTTTATATATGAAGAAATTTTTAATGGAAACAAATCACTCAAAGAGCATTGTCTTGCATTAACAAAATCACTAGAATCCACATTGTAGTGCTATTTCTAGTATATCAAATTTTTTAGCATCTTTATTGAGATATAATTCACATGCCATAAAATTCACCCATTTAAGGTACAGGATTTGACTATTCTATAAAGATGCTACTCAAAGTTTAGTTCTCAAACCTGAAGGATAAAATCATCTGGGAGCTTGTCAGAAATGCAAATTCTCAGCCTGCAGCCAAGACCTCTGAAATCAGAATCTCTGGGGTGGGGACCCAGAATCTGTTTTAACAAACAATCCAGGTGATCCACCTATATACATATGCTCAAGACCAAGATTCACTCTTCTCTAGGACACTAGTTCAACATGATTGCCGTGAATAAATGTTTTTTATAATGAAATGTTTGGGAGATACTGGCTCAATGAAGCTAAATAAGTTTCCATCTTCATAAGACTTTCAGAACTTCAGATCGGCTACTCTGCATTATGAATCTCCAATAGAAGGATGGTTTGTTTCTCCACAGAATCTTTTCCTAACCATGAATTAGCTCCTCTTCCCACAATTATTTTTTATGACAACAAAGTTTACTTCTCATTCATGCTTCATGCCCACTGTAGGTACATGTTTTAGTTTTGCTCTTTTGAGATACAATTTACATGCTATAAAACTTACCCTTTTCAATTGTACAATTCAGTGGTTTTTAGTATATTCACAAGGCTGTGCAATTATCACCATTATCCAATTTTAGAACATTTTCATCACTCTAAAAAGAAACCCCATACCCATTAGTAGTCACTCCCCACTCCCCCTATTCTCTCAGTCTCTGGCAACCATTAATCTACTTTCAGTCTATATAGATTTGCCTATTCTGGACATTTCATATAAATGAAATCATAAAACATGTGGTTTTTTGTACCCAGCTTTTTTCATTTAGCATTGTTTTCAAGGTATAACCATGTTGTAACACGAATCAGCACTGCATTCTTTTTTTTTTGGCTGCATTGGGTCTCGTTGCTGCGCGCAGGCTTTCTCTAGTTGCGGGGAGCGAGGGCTACTCTTCATTGGGGTGTGCAGGCTTCTCATTGCAGTGGCTTCTCTTGTTGCAGAGCACAGGCTCTAGGCTCGCGGGCTTCAGTAATTGTAGCATGCAGCCTCAGTAGTTGCAGCATGTGGGCCCTAGGGTGTGCAAGCTTCAGTAGTTGTGGTGCATGAGCTCAGTAGTTGTGGCTCGCGGGCTCTAGAGCGTGGGCTCAGTAGTTGTGGCACACGGGCTTAGTTGCTTTGAGGCATGTGGGACCTTCCTGGACCAGGGATCGAACCCGTGTCCCTGCATTGGCAGGCAGATTCTTAATATCTGTGCCACCAGGGAAGTCCCAGCACTTCATTCTTTTTTACAGCTGAATAGATTTGCCATTGTATGGATATTCCACATTTTGATTATCAATTCATCAGTTGATGGACATTTGGGTTATTTCTACCTTTTTGGCTAGTATGAATAATGCTACTATGAACATTTGTGTTCAGGTTATTGTGTTAGCATATTTTGAATTCTTTAGGTTGTATACCTAGGAGTAGAATTGCTAGGTTAATTCCATAACTCCATGTTTAATTTTTTGAGGAACTGCCAAACTGTTTTCCATAGCAGCTGCACCTTTTTCCACTACCACCAGCAATATATGAGGATTCTAATTTTTCCACATACTAACCAACACGTGCTATTGTCTATCTTTTTTACTATAGCCACCCTACTGGGTGTGAAGCGGTATCTCACTGTGATTTTGATTTGCATTTCACTGGCTAATGATGTTGAGCATCTTTTCAAGTATTTATTAGCTATACCTTTTACCTTTTAAAAAATTAATTTAAAAATATTAAGTTAGTTGTTTTTTAAAAAACTCTGAATTGAAAGTTTTGTTTACCTTTGCAAGTCCCATATGCCACTGTAAACAGGCTGACCAAATGACCATTAAACAACGTAAAAGTTTTAAGTGTAATCATGGTTGAAAGGCCCAAGTTATGACTTAACTGCTCAAGTCAATTTTGATGTCTTCTACACACACTTCTGGAGCTTAATTAAGTCTCCGCAGCCCCTAACATGGTACCTGTACAGTTAGAAAATGAATAATTGCTAAAATGGTTTGAATAGTCTCTATATAATAATGTATACAGAGAAAGTCAGCTCAGGGATACACCTCCATAACTTCATTTTGCAGACCCCATCAGGAACTGTGATTATCCCTTGATGTGGTCAATCCAGAGTTCAAAAGAATCTTTCAGGACTTCCCTGGTGGTGCGGTGGTTAAGAATCCACCTGCCAATGCAGGGAACACAGGTTCAATCCCTGATCTGGGAAGATCCCACATGCCGCGGAGCAGCTGAGCCTGTGCACCACAACTACTGAGCCTGTGCTCTAGAGCCCGCGGGACACAACTACTGAGGCTGTGTGCCACAACTACTGAAGCCAGCATGCCTAGAGCAACAAGAGAAGCCACCACAATGAGAAGGCTGTGCACCACTACGAAGAGTAGCCCCTGCTCGCTGCCACTAGAGAAAGCCCTTGTGCAGCAATGAAGACACAACACAGCCAAAAAAAAATAAAATTAAAAAAAAATACATTAAAAGAATCTTTCATACAGACTTCTCCCCTCCACCTGTGTCATCTCCGATGTCTCTTAGGCTCCCCTTTTCCCACCATACAACACACGTACACATTAACAAGCAGTTCCGTCTTAGCAACTGGCAGCTATGTCACATACCTTGAAATATGCTCTTTTTTTTATAGTGTCCACCTTTACTTCAATACACAATAGAAGCTGAGAGTAATAAAAATAAACTATAGATAAATCCAATCTTGGAAGTGGAATCTCTTTACCAATTTGTCACTTCTGCTCTCTTACTCTTCTTTCAAGTCTACCATAAATACGAAGAGAGTCAAGCAAGAATGTGTTTGTGTTTGTATATATGAATGTGTCTATGTGTCTGTGTCCTGACAGCATCTCAAAGTGACAGAAAGTCTCTGGGCATCTACTCTAAAATACTGACTGAATTTATGGTTCATAAACATTTCACTGGGTCCCAGGCTTATTATAAATAACAATAGAAACCATCTATTGAGTGTCTACTATGTAGCAAGCAGTATGCCAAACTTTTTTATTATATTAACTAATCTATTTCTTATAATGGCCCTGTGAAATAAATATTATTATTCCCATTTTATAGTACAGGAATCTGAAACATATCAGTTAAAAAACTTGATCTGGGTCACACAGCAGTAAATCGTAGATCCAGAGATTGGACCTGGGAGTGACTGACTTCAAAGAGTATGCCTGCTTTTAAGCACTGGTTCTCAAAGTGTGGTCCCTGAACGAGCAGCATCTGCACCACCTGGGAATTTGTTAGAAATGCAAATTATCAGGGCTTACTCCAGATCTTCTAAATCAAAGAATCTTTGAGGAGGGTGAGGAAGAGAAGAGGGGGGGCAAAATCTGTTTTAACAAGCCCTATAGGTGATTCTGAGGCATGCTAACACTTGAGGACATACTGCCTCTCCTTAGCTCTATTATTCACAAACCTCTTCTACTATGAGAGACAAAGAGAATGCGTATCTGAAAAGTAAATTTGGATCCTCAAGGAAATGAAAGTCAGGTGTTACATCTAAGAAGGGTAAGGCAAAACTAAATTTAGGTCTATATTCTAATTCCAGCTGTACCATTCACTTGCTATGTGATCATAGGTCAGTCAATTAACTTTCCCTGCTTGTTTCCTCATTTTTTTAAATAATGAATTTTTTTAAAGAGACTTTAACTAGACTTCAGTATTCTTTAAGCTCTTAGATTCTATTATCAGCTTATTCTTTTGAATAATGTGTAGATCTTTTCTGTTACATTATCAGAAATACTACTAAAATTGTTTGTACTCACACCAATTGTAAGAAATTAAATTATATAATTTATAAATGTCTTTAAACCAAACACTGCTTATTCAGCCAGATGAAAATTACCTTGGTAGATCAAATAGAAGATCTGGGTGCTGGGATACAAAGAATACAAAAATCAACTACCAAAGAAAGCTCCTATCTAGATAAAATAAGAATGAAGTAAAGCCAGGAATGTTTCACACTTCCCATACAGAGTGTGAGACACTGTACACTTTAAAAAGAGTGAATTTTATGATATGTGAATCATATTTCAACTTTTTTTAAAGTAATGAAAAATAGAGCAAAAAATCTGAGCTTATAAAATAAAATGCGAACATTAAAAAAGGAACAAATACAATTTACAAATATCATTTACCTACAAAAGTATAGAGGTTTTAGAACTAGCCATGCTCTGTAACTTTTCATAATTATCCAATTTTTACATTCTTAATGATTTTTGTCTGTTTGTCCTATCATACTACAAAAGTGAAAATCTTGCACTTTAATTTTGGATTTATCTGTTTTTCCTTATAATTCTGTCCGTTTTCATTTGAATATTTTGAGGCTATGTTATAAAATGTACACAAATTTGGGCTTCCCTGGTGGCGCAGTGGTTGAGAGTCTGCCTGCCGATGCAGGGGACACGGGTTCGTGCCCCGGTCCGGGAAGATCCCACATGCCACAGAGCGGCTGGGCCCGTGAGCCATGGCCGCTGAGCCTGCGCATCCGGAGCCTGTGCTCCACAACGGGAGAGGCCACAACAGTGAGAGGCCCGCGTATCGCAAAAAAAAATGTACACAAATTTAAGATTTTCTAGGTTTCTGGTGGGTTTAATCTTTTTCACATTTGAGTGACCTTTATACCCCAATTTGCCTTAAGGTCTATTCTGACAGTAATATAGTATAATCAGTTCTCTTTTGATTAGTGTGTAGATACACACAAACACACACACGCACATTCTCACACACTTTATTTTATTTATTTTTTCCATTCTCTAATAAATTTTCTTTTATTTGTATGATAAAGACCAGTTATATATAAAAATGTGTCATATTTTGGGTTTTTTTGGTTATTTTGAAGTACACTTGGTAAGGATGAAATCTTCCTAGCTCATATTTTTATTTTTTTAACTTTTTATTTTATATTGGAGTATAGCCGATTAACAATGTTGTGATAGTTTCAGGTGCACAGCAAAGGGACTCAGCCATACATATGCATGTATATCCATTCTCCCCCAAACTCCCCTCCCATCCAGGCTGCCCCATAACATTGAGCAGAGTTCCCTGTGCTATACAGTAGTTCCTTGTTGGTTATCCATTTTAAACATAGCAGTTCATACGTTTTTTTAAAATTCAGCCTAATAATCTTTCCAACTAGAGTATTTTCTCTGTTTATATTTAATCAAATTACTGACATTGTACTTAATTCCTCAGTTTAACATCTCAGAAATCAGAGTGTTTTTCAGTTAATGGAATATTAAAATGTGGTTGACTAAGTGGCAATACCAACATAATCTTTACTGCCTGCACATGCATGAACTTTATTATAGCTATTCCTACTTCCATCACTTCAGACTGAGTTTTTGCATTTTGGGTACTTCAGAAATTGAATTTAATTGCCATTTAAAATATCTTCAAAAGGATTAAATTGTGATTTGGCATTGAAATGAAAACCTATTCTGGGGAATTCCCTGGTTGCCTAGTGGTTAGGATTCTGGGCTTTCAATGCCGTGGCCCAGGTTCAATCCCTGGTCGGGGAATGAGATACCGCAAGCCTCGCGGCCAAAAAAAAAAATATTTTGTAAACATAGAAATGAAGCAGCTGATATTAGTGAAGCAAATATTTGATGTTAAAGAAATAACAGCAACTTTACATTTTCTTGTAAAAGAACATTTAAGTGCTTCACCTGACTTTTAGACAGGAAGATACCAACAAATAGACAAAGCTGCCTTACATTTTGAGATGCAACAAGATTATCTATGACCAGCCAAACAATGCAAGTGAAGGCAGTAGAAACTGACAATGCCTCCAACAAATAAAAAATAAATTATAGAACATGAGGCTGATTTGATGGATTCATGAATCGTTAAGGCAAATGGTAATTTGTCAGAGACTTCCTATCAAGACTAAACAGAAGCTGCATGATTTCCATGTAATCTGACGAAGAAACAAAGCTGAATTTAGTCAATAGGAAATGCTGAAAAAATCCTGATGTTCTTCACAGGCCTCAAAATGATATGCTAATGCTAAAGGTACTAAAGAGATCGATATCCTGAGAATGGGTTACATAGGGAATAGCATATCACTGAAACACTAGCATGAGCACCTATGGCCAAAAGTTGCTGCCATATTAAATTTTAAACTACAAAAGCATTTCCCAAAAACGTTACTGTGTATGTAAAAGAGGGATTATGGCTGAGTTAAAGGAAGGCTAGCTAAATCTGGTTTGAATGTTCAAGAGCCTTTCGTGGTCTGCCAAGGGTATGAGTTTAGTTCTTGATGCATTCTGAGGCTGCATACATGATGCCTGGGATTGTTTTAAAAATAATCTGGGGGCTTCCCTGGTGGCGCAGTGGTTGAGAGTCTGCCTGCTGATGCAGGGGGCACAGGTTTGTGCCCTGGTCCGGGAGGATCCCACATGCCGCGGAGCGGCTGGGCCCGTGAGCCATGGCCACTGAGCCTGCGCGTCCAGAGCCTGTGCTCCACAACGGGAGAGGCCACAGCGGTGAGAGGCCCGCGTACCGCAAAAAAAAAAAAAAAAGAATAGGTTGCTGGAAAGGTATCACAACTTGTTGTTATTCCTGATGCCATGTCTAGACAAACTATAACCCCTCAACATTTTAGTCAATAAACCACTGAAGGAGAGGTTGAGGAAAGAAGATGAATCTGACAACTTTCCACTGTCATCTTTTGAAAAGCACTGGCATCAAAGCTTGCAAAATGAATGTCAGAGGCTTGGAAGAAAATTCCAGGCAAATGGTCTTAAAGAAATTCCCAGAATAAAATTACCCTCACTCTTCACAGTAGAGAGAACAATGTCGTGTGGGAAAACACAAACATTCACAATTCTGAATCAAGAAAGCATTTCAAAAGACTCAGACTATGAATGTGAAAAAGCCTTAGGAATACCTTAACCAATTTATTTAACTTGTAATTTCTTTATGTATCTGCAAAAGTGATGTGAGAAAAATCTATATGTTTAAATGAATCTTAAAAAGCACTTTCGGTAAACACAAAATGAAATTATAAGTGATAAAGCACAGTGTAATAATTTAACTGGCAGTATGTGTTCTATATAGTATAAACTGGTGTCTTAATATCAATGGAGTCTTAGAGTTGATGAAACACCATCTTCTTTTGGGCTTTCTATTTATCCTGCCCCTTTAATATTTATCTCCTCTCCTTTCTTGCCTGTTTTTTAAAATTTTGTTTTTGATTGATGAGGAATTTTTAAAATACATTTTTCCCTTCTATTAGTTTCTAATCTTTTACTGTTTATTCTAGGAATAATTAGGACAATTAACTTACTGAAGTCTATAGCTAATTAAAACATTTACTCCTTAATAAGCCCTCAATAAATGTTAACTGTTATAACAAAAGAAATGAAAATTTTTCTAGCTCATTAGGTAGAAAAGTAACGATACAAAGATGTCTTTAATAATGTCAAATGTGTCAGAGATAGGTTTACAGATTTTCATTAACCCAATAATATACAAATGTCCATACAAAAGAAGGAGAGATGAACGATAAGGAGAGGCAATGGAAAGAAAGGGAGACTAATTTACTTCTCTTCCACTATCAGGTTAGTTAAGAATGGCCTTCTCCTTTCTTTTATCACTCTCTTCTTCCATAAGAACAGAGTCCTAAAGAGGAAATACTGGGCCAAACTAGCTGGCTGACACAGCAGACTGATCCAAACCAGGATAGACTGAAAATTAACGCTCTGAAGTAGGATAATGTGAAATTCTAAATCAGGCAGTGATCTCAAGACAGCATGGAGGGATTTCCCTGGTGGTGCAGTGGTTAAGAATCCACCTGCCAATGAAGGGGACATGGGTTCGAGCCCTGGTCCGGGAAGATGCCACATGCCGCAGAGCAACTAAGCCCCTGCTGCATGACTACTGAGCCTGCGCTCTAGAGCCTGTGAGCCACAACTACTGAACCCATGCACCACAACTACTGAAGCCCGCGTGCCTATAGCCCGTCCTCCACAACAAGAAAAGCCACCGCGATGAGAAACCTGCGCAACACAAGGAAGAGTAGCCCCCACTCACTGCAACTAGAGAAAGCACGTGCACAGCAAAGACACAACACAGCCAAAAAATAAATTTAAAAAAAAAGACAGCATGGAAAGCACTGATCCCAAAGGCATTAGAGCCTCAAGAAAAATTACAAAATAAGCAGAGTTCTTGGGACTTCCCTGGTGGTCCAGTGGTTAAGAATCTGCCTTCCAATGCAGGGGACACAGATTCAATCCCTGGTTGGGGAACTAAGATCCCATATGCCGCGGGGCAACTAACCCTGTGCGTCACAAAGAGAGAGAAGCCCGTGCACCACAAGACCCAGCACAGCCAAAATTAAAAAAAAAAAAAAGCAGAGTTCTTAAGCCTCTCCTAACATGCAGTAGATACAAAATAATTTCCCTAAATGTCCAAGTCCTAAAAATAAGTTTAACTCTCCTTCCCTGTCTCCACCAAATCAAAATTCCCATTCATAAACAGAGGCACATTTCTCAACTACTGATTCGTACCAGTAATTATCCAGATTAAGTTTACTTGGGGTGTGTATGTGTGTGTGCGTTTCTCAAGAGTTTCCTGTTTTGCTTGTTTGTAAGGAGAAAAACCCTGGAAGTGATTAAAAAGCATGGTCACGGGTGAGAAGTGTGAAGAGTACAAAAAACTGAAACTAGTTTGTCTCTCTTTCCTTTTGTTTCTCTTCTTCCTCCTTCATCCATCTCTTTCTCCCTCCCCCAATGCTCCTCTTTTACTCCTATTCCTTTTAAATTTAAGACTGAATTGAAGTATGTTTTCTTTAATCTGTTGTATGCTATTTATTAATTTAACAAATATTTACTAAGTACTCACTGTATTCCAGCCATTATGCTGGATACAAAGGTAAGTGAGATAGACATGGTCCCTACCCTCACAGAGTTTTCAATCTAGTGTGGAAGGCAGCCTATTAAGTAAACAATTGCAATTTGAAAAAAGCTGCTTACAAAGCAACATGCAGCATGATCCTTTCTGTTAATTGAAAAAATTTTAAGGCATTAAAATAGTATTCAGCAAATAAGACGTTTTCAGTCAGGTGACTAAAAATGCTAAATGTCTTAATTTGCTCCTTATATTCCTTCTAATATTCTTAAAAGATTCACTGAATCTTTAGGTTCTTCCCCCATCCAATTTCCATTTCCTAAATTTCAGTTTCCTTTTCTCAAAACTTTATTTCAATTCACTTTCTTTACAGATATAATGGTAATTGAATCATTTCATGTGACAAGTATAGGGTATATTTACATAATATTTACCCAAAAAGGTCTGGAAGGAAATAAAATATTGGTATACCTAAGTAAGTTAAGCAAGGGCTAGTAGTTAAGTAAGAGGAAATTTCAAGACGGTTAACAGTTAGGTTGTTTTAAAAAAAACCACAACTTTTAACCAAGAAGAAAGGTAAAAATGTTCATTGCGTGACAACATTGAATTTAAATGTATCTTAAGGTGGATTACACTTTTCAACATAAATTTACTTCCTGATGACTTATTATGTGATACTCTTAGGATAACTTATCTCTGTCTTTTTAGTACTTTGCATAAAGCAAGTGGCTCAATAAATGTTAGCTACACAACCAACATCTACTATTGAACATTTATGGGTAATTTTTTTTAAATAACCAGAACAAATACCCAATCAAGACAGAAAACCTTCTATAATGAATCATGGGATAAACATAACAAAAGAAAAACAGTGTATTAGATGAAAGTTATTTCCTTCTAGAGACAATGGTCAGACTAGAGCTCTGCCATGGCAAACTACTGAAGCTTCTTTGAGTGGTTATCACAGCTTACAGATATCAGAGATGAAAGAGAAAAAGATCCATATTGTGGCAAATACTTCTATTTCCCAGCCAATATCCAAATCTTCCCTTCCTCTTCAATAACAAAAGCCCAGTTTTATTCAGGGCAGCCATGTATCCAGCTACATTTCCCTGCTTCCCTGGTAGCCTGAGCTTTGGTTCAGGATAATCTCCTTAAAGGGAGAGGATGCATCCTTCTTTGTCTTTGCCTTGCTGCCTGGAACTCTGCTTTGACAGTTAGAGCTCTGGCAGCTATTTTGGACTACGAGGACCAGGGCCACATCTTAGGAACAGCAGATCAAAGAACTGGAAAAAGTTTAGGTCCCTGGTGACTTTATGAAGCTACTACACCTATCCTAGGCTGCTTACTTCAAGAATTACTTTACACGAGAAAATAAATATTTTATGTTGAAGCCACCACTAAGTCTGTTTTCATTTTTGCTTTCTTAACTGATCGCTTACCTTCAAACAGGTAAAGAATTTTTATCTCCTTTTTACAGATCAGGCAACTGAGATCCAGAGAGGTAAGATGACTTGCACAAGATCAGTTAGTGAAGAGGTGGGTCTGGCTCCTGGCTCAATGCTTTTTTGCAAGAACTGACTCTTAACAGGTTCTAAATATATGTAAAAAAAAAAAAAAAAAAATTAAAAATAAACATAAATTTAGCCTTATTACAGTGGTAATGGCACATGACAGTGTAAACATTTGTCAAATCCTGTGATAAGAAAAGGTGCCAAATTTCTATAAAGTGGAATGAGACTGTATCGTATTCCAGTGGGGGAAGGGAAAGAAATATATTAACTAAACAGAATCAAAGACCAGAATAAGCAAAGATACTCATTTATTGTACCCAGGTTTTACCATATTGCTCCTCTTTTAAATAACTAAGAAAAGTTCAAATTAAAAGCTTATTTTCCTCTGCAATGAGACTTCAATATATAGGGTAAGTTTCCCCATTAAATCCTTAATTGGAATTTTTCTTAAAATCTTTATCTGGAATCTTTTTTTAATCTTAGCACCACTTTTAAAAATTAACCTTGGCCCCAGCCTCAGACATAGTGATCAGTAATAAAGCAAAACATCTCAAAATCTTTTTCGAAATCCACTACCTAACTGTAAAATACAAGGCAGTTAGCTCATGTGCAAACTCACCAGTGAACATAATTATTTCTAAGCAGTATGTAAAGAAAATAAGGAAATAAAATATCTTCAAGTTTTAAGAACACAGATTTATTTCTTTTCATGGTACTATATTTAACATAAAATTATCTAAGCAGGAGAGTAATCATATGCATGTAATATGTCGGAAAGGCACATGACTTTTATGAACACAGCATGGTCAAAAGTAAACAGCAGGGCTTCCCTGGTGGCGCAGTGGTTGAGAGTCCGCCTGCGGATGCAGGGGACACGGGTTCGTGCCCCGGTCTGGGAAGATCCCACATGCCACGGAGCGGCTGGGCCTGTGACCCATGGCCGCTGAGCCTGCGCGTCCGGAGCCTGTGCTCCGCAATGGGAGAGGCCACAGCAGCGAGAGGCCTGCGTACCGCAAAAAAAAATAAAAAAACCCAGCAGATTTAATCCTAAACACTCTCATTTACTGGCAAGCTATTTGACTCTGTGAGTCTCGATTTTCCTATCTATAAAATTGAACTAATACTTCTCCATAAGTTTTTGACTGGATGAAAATAAGAATGAATACAATGTAACTAGCACAGTACTGGCAATAGTAAATGCTCCATAAACAGTAATGCCCTTCCTGTCTTGAAAATTTAATATCTATATATTTAAATTAAATCTGTGCTGTAAACACCCAAAGTCATTGAACTTAAAAAGCAATAAACCAGTTTGACATACAACCTTAAATGTCATTTTTTGAAAGGCCATGTTAGAGCTCTCCTCTGAGCATTGCCATAGCCAAAGTCCTGATGCAGCTGTAGGCCAACGAAAAGAATACATCCAACAAAAGAAGAAAACAATCTCTTCCTCCCTGGAATTAAAACAGAGCTTCTGGGCTTCCCTGGTGGCGCGGTGGTTAAGAATCCGCCTGCCAGTGCAGGGGACATAGGATCGAGCCCTAGTCCGGGAAGATCCCACATGCCATGCAGCAACTAAGCCCATGCGCCACAACTACTAAGCCTACGCTCTAGAGCCCATGAGCCACAACTACTGAGCGCAGCATGCTGCAAGTACTGAAGCCCACGCGTCTACAGCCCGTGCTCCGCAACAAGAGAAGCCACCGCAATGAGAAGCCCGTGCACCTCAACAAACGGTAGCCCCCGCTCGCAGCAACTAGAGAAAAGCCTGCGAGCAGCAGCGAAGACCCAACGCAGCCAAAATAAACAACTAAATAAATAAAATTAAAAATAAAATAAATATATGAAAAAAAGAAACTTTCTAAAATTAAAAAATTAAAAAAAATAAAACATCAGATGTATGACCAGCTGAGCTGGACTCCAACCCTTTCCTGTATCAAGATATCAGCATAGATCTTAGCGTCTCTGCTGCTCATATCTGTAGAAAAGGACACCAATCAAGAAAACCAGTATATTGCCTTTTTTTTCCAACCTTAAAAGACAATTTCAGTATTCTTTTTTTTAAATTAACCATTCTTTTAATTGAAGTATAGTTAATTTACAATATTGTGTTACTTGCAGGTATACAGCAAAGTGATTCAGTTATATGTATATTTATATTTATTCTTTTTCAGATTCTTTTCCACTATAGGTTATTACAAGATATTGAATATAGTTTCCTATGCTATACAGTAGGTCCTTGTTGTTTATTTTATATATAGTAGTGTGTATAGGTTAATCTCAAACTCCTAATTTATCTCTCCCTCTCCCCTACAGTATCCTTGATGATAAGGCTTCTGAAAAGCAGATACTGTTGCTCATATGTATACTCAATAAACATATGAGCAACAGTAAGAATTTTAAATTTATTAAAATTACAATGTCTTCATTATTTACACATACTGTACTTCAATAATTAAAATACAGTATGTCAAGAAGCTCTGCCAAAAAAACAAAGAAAAAACAAACAAACAAAAAACTGCCAAAAATAAAAGCATGCAACTGCTATCTCATTTTCCATTAGGCTGCTTTAAATTTTTAAAATCAGAGAATGCTGGGACCAGAAATGATCTTAGAGGTTGTTCGGGTCAGACCCTACTTTTATAAAAGGTTATAAGGCACAGGGAGGTTAACTGAGTTGGCCAAGATCATTTGGCAGAGCCAGGATTGGAATCTGGCCATTTAATTCTAATTAAATGTACTTTTTACCATATTGTGGTGGTTTTTAAAAATTTTAGATTGAAAATCATTAAAGTGATCAACACTTTTCCTTGAATAAATTATTTTAAATTGTTAGGAGCCTGTTTTTTAAAGCCTATAAACTAATTGCATGTATTAAATATAAAAATAACAATTTCCCCTTTCTAGACCTTCAATTATTTAGAAAAAGTTAATCACCTATCATGCCAAATATAGTCAACTCAATTACAATACTTAAAAGATTATTGACTTTAAGAATTATTTTCAGTACATTTTGAAATCCTACACTTGATTCCTCCAGCTACCCAGTACACTTTTGCACACTTCAGTCATCTAAAACGTCCTTAGAAAGTGGAAAGCAATTTAAATATTATTCTAAATAACACAAAATTAGTTTGGTATGTCTATAGAGGTACATAACATATCCCAAAATAAAAAGACACTGGTATTGATCATGTTACTGATACTCTATATTAGTGCCCATAATCAATAACTAGTGTTTTGAAAGGTACCTTTATTGCCTTAATTGTGCATTTCATTTTAACTGGTATTTACAGAGCACAAACCAACTTGGCAAAAAGCATACTGAAAGGGTATATACAAAATGTGTGGTATGAACAATAAGTACCTCGGGAGATCATAGAAAGGTAAACACAACATGGACTTCACCCTTGCAAAATAGGTAAAACTAGAATAGAAGGAGAACAACATAGGTAACCACAAGGAGACAAATGAATTTTTCACTTATCTTGAAAAGCTGGACCAGATCATGGAGAATTTAAAGACCAAGATGAGAAACAGTAGTTCCTATGGTTTTTTTGTTTGTTTGTTTTTTTGCTGTATGCGGGCCTCTCACTGTTGTGGCCTCTCCCGTTGTAGAGCACAGGCTCCGGACGCACAGGCTCAGCGGCCATGGCTCACGGGCCCAGTCGCTCCGCGGCATATGGGAGCTTCCCAGACCGGGTCACGAACCCGCGTCCGCTGCATCGGCAGGCGGACTCTCAACCACTGCACCACCAGGAAAGCCCAGAAGTTCCTATGTTTACCCTAATAACAAGAGGGATATTATTTGAGATTTCATTTCTAATTCTAATTTCCATTTTTTTCTTAAAATTTTGACTCTACTAACTGAGGAAGAATTGTTGAAACATCTGTTTGTTCAACGTTTGTTGAACTTGGTTTTCAAGTTTTGTAAAACAAGAACTAACACTCGGCTTAAATCAGAATGAGTCTCGAGGCAATATCTATGAGGAACAAGATGCAAGAATCTGGATATTGGCTGACACTATTCAACAGAATTTACCAGGGAAGGTCTTAAGAAACAAGTAATTTAAGTAGGCTGTAAAAGAAGCTATAAGTTAATGGATCCAAATCTATTATACCACTAGTCATGCTACTTTTAATGAATTCCTTAAAGCAAATATCTCATCAATTCTTTCAGTTCTTATAAGGAAAGTCCACAATCTCCTTCAGACAACATTGAGTATCAGATATAATTGCATTTAACCTCCCTTCTCCCTCCTCCCCCCTTTTCTAACCCAGGTAATATATAGTTTGGTGTTCATATTCACTCATGAATTTAATAGCCTTAATAAAAGGCGTAGACGGCAGCACTTACTTATTCAATTGTGTAAATGGACATTATCCAATTTAGGAGTTTAGTGGACACTGAGACTTTCAAGAGGTTCTGTCTCCCAGAAATGAGAGTAATGGTTCAATGGTTTATGTTCATATTTTCTTTCTTGACATTATAAAATAATTGCCATCCAAGACCACTGCCAGCACCAACCACAACAATAACCACATTTTACTCAGTCACTATTTAGCAGGTGCAACAAGGAAGTACCATCCTTCTCAAACCCTGTACCATCATCTCACACCTAATGATTTGTCACTTAGGGAAAACAATACCACACCTGGCACGAACTTTCTCCTCCCCTAATGTCAGCGGTTGCCGGCTGAACAGAACCGGCAGAAGAGCAGGATTCACCGGCCTATCTTAGCTCCTGCGCCTCAGCCGGTGTGAGCATCAGTCTCACCAGGGGGCACCTCCCTCGCCCATCAACCTGCCAAGGCTGGGCTGGAGCCCAGACTGGGACTTGGACCTGCACTCACCCCCCGCCTGCTCCTCGCCAGGAGCCTGCCACTTTCATCGACCGCAAAGAAAGCATGGGTGCCCGGCAGCGAGTGGAACGGAGAAAGAGACCCCGCGTCTCAAGCTCGAGCTGGAAGCCACTCTCCACCGTGCCCGCCCAACCGTGGAGCTCCCACCATCCTTACTGCCGGGGCAGGGTAGGCGAATACCTGAGCTTTAGCTCAGGACTCACCCCAGCCTCCCGCGGTGCAGATCCTCACCCACCTCGAGACCGCCGGCCTTACGAAGCCGCGTCTCCACACGCGAAGCTCCGCCTGCTGAACGCTTGCAGCGACCTGCCTCTGCAGCCCCCAGCCGGCAGCTCTGCTCTGTACTTCTACCCACCGCGCGCTCCCGCCTCCTTGCTGCCATGGCGACCGCCCCGGGCCCCAGCAGCCGCTAATTGGTCCTACCCGAAGAGTGGAAGGTGCCGATTGGCAAGGGCGGAGACCAGGCCGCGCCGGAGGGCTTGGAGGCGGGCGATGTGGAGAGCTAACGCGTAGGAGCCCCGAGGAGGGTGAGCCAGGAGGGACGTGGCGCTCTGCGGCGCGGGCTGAGAAGCCGCGCCCCTTCCTCCTCTGGCTTTCATGGAGAGTCCTGTGGAGCAGGATTTGGGTGGGTGAGGTGCTTACCCGGGACGCGGACAAAAACCCAGGTATCTCCTCCCCTTCGGCCGCTGGTCCGCGCCGGCAGCTCCCGGACTGGTCAGAGACAGGATGTTAGGCTCGTTTTCGCCCACAGGCCTCGCTTGGGTCTAACACCCCGGGCCTCCTCCATGGCGGGAATCTTCCTCGTATTTGTAACCGCACCCACCCCCGTTTTGCTGGGCCCTGGGCCACTATGGCTTGATTGCTTTTATTTCACCTTGTCTCACACCCATCTGCGGACATCTGTCTTTTCTTCACACCCTTCTCATAGAACTGAGACATCTACTCCACAACCCTCATTTTAAAGATAGGAAAACTCAGCTTCAAAGATATTAGTGGCTCGAGGGTTAGAGAAGCTTTTGGAGCCTCAAGGCTGGTTTCAAAACTTAAGTCTGCCAAGTAATGGCATCTTTATCCGAGCCTTAGTTTTCTCCCTTGTGAAAAATAGTATATACCTCAGAGTTGTTAGTGAAGATTAGATAAGATTCCAGAAAACCAGTATAGAACCTGTTGCATATATGTTAGTAATGGTAGCTTCTTTTCATAAGGAAGTAATAGAGAATAGTAGCTAAGTCACAAATTTGGAGCCAGACTGCCTATGTCAAACCAATTCCTTGTCTCACAGCGTTACTTAAGTGCTCTGTGCCTCACTTTCTTTGTAAAATGAGAATAATAGTACCCTCCTCCTTACAGCATAAGTTAATAGAAAATTGACAGGCATATAGTAAGTGCTCAGTAAATGTTAGCCCTTCTCACTTTAGTGGCTGAGCTACGGCTATAATTCAGGTCTCTGGATTCCAAGAACAGCAGTCTTTACTCTTACACACCTCTCATCTGTATACTTACAACAGTGCCTGGAGGTTAAGCTTTTTTGAAGGTTCAGGAGGAAACACTTGTCAATTTTCTTAAAATCTCAAACTATCTCCCTTATCATCATGAAAGTCCTAGAATGTTATGACTCTGCCTTCACTGAGGGTTTAATAGCAGAGACAAATGTGAGGAAAATAATCATATTCCGTTCTGATGGAGAGATTGAAAAGTGAAAGCACTAGAGAAAGAAAGTATATTCAAGAGGTTATGGTATAGGAGGACTAAATTTCTATTTGAAAAACATGAGAAATACTAATACGGGGGTATTGGTTATGTACCATTAGTAAGCAATGTTACTGTTAGGTCAGGAGACAATACCACATCCCATCACTGTGGAAAACACTAAACTGTAAATACATCAAAGGCAGGAGCTATCTTCCACATTTTTATTACCCACTATCTACCAAAGGGCCAAGCACACTGTGCCTGATCTAGGCCCTAAAAATTGGGATAAACCCTTTAAGGGGAGACCCTGAAAGATCTTGTAATAATCTATCTAGATTATTTATCTAGATAAATATTATTTATTACTATTATCTAATAATCTAGTGGAGAAGAAGAATGGAAAATGAGAAATTGGATTAGTCCAACAACACAATGAAAAGAAAAAGATAACACTAGCTTGGTGGCTGAGATGCTGGCAATATTCTCAGCAATATTCTGGGGTGAAAGAAAAAGAAAACAAGAAAGACAGGAAAACAAAGATGAAACAGCAAGACTCAGGATTAGGAGAGATCACTGAGGAAGGTATTTCAGAATGTCGTGTGCCTGTAAAGCAGGCAACAGCATCTCTTATACTAGTAAAGACTATCTTGTGGTAGAGAAAAATAGGAATGTTGATAGTGAGCCCTGGAACTATGAGCTCATGTGAGGGACTTATAAGGAAATGTTATTACTTAATAGGTAAAACCCCAAGCTTGGAGAGGGAAAAAACAAGACTTTGGAGTCAGACCTGGGTCCCAGCCCTGCCTGGATTAAAAACCCAGTTCTATCTTTATTAGTAGAGTATCTTCTGGCAAGTTACTTAACCTCTCTCCATAGCATAGCTTCCTCACCTATAACATGGAGGCAATAATAGTTCCCACCTCATAGACTTGTGAGGATTGAATGTGTTTATATTTGTAAAGCAGAGCAGTGCCTGGCACATAGTTAGTGCTATATTAATGTCTGATACAATATTGGTCTCAGTTTTTCCATCTGTAACCTGGGAGCATAATATTGAACTTACTGTAAGGGTTCAGAGGATGTATGTAAACTGTTAGAGAAGAGATGCTCAATAAATATTATTTCTCTGCCCCCTCCACCCCTGCAAGCCCCAAGCCTGTTACCTCTGAACTCCTCTCTGATTAACACTGCCACTGCCATCAAGGAGCTGTTGCTTAACCTGGTCTAAGCAAGGATAAAATATCTTTGCTTGATTTTTCTTGGCTCAGATGAAAAGCTCAAAATGAGTTTACTGGAGGCCAGGAGAAAATAAAAGGGAAACAACTCCAGAGAACCAGCTGATGTGAAGCCTGCCCCATACCTTGGTCTTACAGGAAAAAAAAAAAAAAGGTGTCAGGGAGATTCTGGCTTTTTAACACTTCAATTTTCTCCTTCTCACTTCTAGGATCCCACAGGACATCACTTGGCCAAGTTCTTCACTGTGTTCAGAATGGGGGAGAGGGAGGCAGGAGTACTTACAAGAGACAGTAAGTAATCAGAAAGAGGAAAACAACTGTACATGGGCACCAAGACTTAACAGTTTTATTACGATCTAGGTCAGTGGTCAGCAAACTAGGCCCTTGGGCCAAATCACCCAACTGCCTGTTTTTGTAAATAGTTTTATTGGAACACAGCCATTCTCAACAGCCGCACTCATTTGCCTATGTATTGTCTCTGATTGCTTTTGAATTACAAGGGCAAGGTTGAGTGGTTGTAATGGAGAATCTATGGCCCTCAAAGCCAAATATATTTACTACCTGACTCTTTACAGAAAAAAAATTGCTAACATTTGATCTTGATAATTCACCCAGAATCATTTGTCAATATCCCGACTGCAAAAATGTTCACCTTCGTCAAATCCCCTAATCCATTGCTTCTCAAACTTTAATGTGCATACAAATTACCTGGGGGGTCTTATTAAAATGCAGATTCTGATTCAGTAGATCTACAATGAGGCCTGAGATTCTGCATTTCTAACAAACACTAGGGTGATACCCTAGTGTTGCAATACTAGCAGTACTAGCAATACTAGTATTGCTAGTCCCTAGATCAAACTTCATCCCATCTGCCTGCATTTCTAACAAACACTAGGGTGATACCCTAGTGTTGCAATACTAGCAATACTAGCAGTATTGCTAGTCCCTAGATCAAACTTCATCACATCAGCCTTTTTTTTCTTTATTTTATTGAGATATAATTGACATATATCATTTATATTAGTTTCAAGTATACAACATAATGTTTCAATATTACATATTCAATATGTATATATTGCAAAATGATCACCACAATATGTCTAGTTAATGTCTATCACCACACAGATACAATTGTTTTTTCTTGTGCTGAGACTTAAGATTTACTCTCTTTAGCAACTTTCAAATGTGAAATACAGTACTTCACACTACATAAAGGACCAGCTGTATAGCACAGGGAACTCTACTCAATACTCTGTAAGGACCTATATGGGAAAAGAATCTAAAAAAGATGGATATATGTATATGTATAACTGATTCACTTTGCTGTACACATAAAACTAACACAACATTGTAAACCAACTATACTCCAATAAAAATTAAAATAAAAACCTAATTAAACTTAAAAGCTTTTGCACAGCAAAGGAAACCATAAGACAACCATTAGAATAGGAGAAAATATTTGCAAGCAAAGCAACCTACAAGGGATGAATCTCCAAAATATACAAACATCACATGCAGCTCAATATCAAAAAAACAAACAACCCAATCAAAAAAATGGGCAGAAGATCTCAATAGACGTTTCTCCAAAGAAAACATACAAATGGTTAAAAAGCACGTGAAAAGATGCTTCAACGTCACAAGTTATTAGAGAAATACAAATCAGAACTACAATGAGGTATCACTCACACCGGTCAGAATGGCCACCATCAAAAAAACCTACAAATGATAAATGCTGGAGAGGGTGTGGAGAAAAGGGAACCCTCCTACACTGCTGGTGGGAATGTAAACCAGTACAACCACTATGGAGAATAGTATGGAGGTTCCTTAAAAAACTAAAAGTAGAGCTACCATATGATCCAGCAATCCCACTCCTTGGCATATATCCAGAGAAAACCATAATTCGAAAAGATACATGCACCCCAGTGTTCATTGCAGCACTATTTACAATAGCCAGGACATGGAAGCAACCTAAATGTCCATCAACAGAGGAATGGATAAAGAAGATGTGGTACATATATACAATGGAATGTTACTCAGCCATAAAAAAGAATGAAATAATGCCACTTGCAGCAAAATGGATGGACCTAGAGATTGTCATACTAAGTGAAGTAAGTCAGATGGAGAAAGACAAACATCATATGATATCACTTATATGTGGAATCTAAAAAAAGGGTACAAATGAACTTATCTACAAAACAGAAATAGAGTTACAGATGTAGAAAATAAACTTACGGTTACCAGGGTATAAGGGGGGGAAGGGATAAATTGGAAGATTGGGATTGACATAAACACACTACTATATATAAAATAGATAACTAATAAGAACCTACTGTATAGCACAGGGAACTCTACTCAATACTCTGTAATGGCCTACATGGGAAGAAATCTAAAAAAGACTGGATACATGTATATGTATAACAGATTCACTTTGCTGTACACGTGAAACTAACACAACGTTGTAAATCAACTATACCACAATTTAAAAATTGTTTTAATTAAATTAAAATATAATAAACCATATAGTCACCATGCTGTACTTTACATCCCTAGGATCATTTATTTTATAATTGGAAGTTTGTACCTTTTGACCACCTTCACCCATTTCACCCACTGTCCACCCACTGCCTCTGGCAGCCACCAATCTGTTCTCTGTATCTATGAGTTCATGTTTTTATTTTTGTTTTTTAGATTCCATATATAGTGAGATCACATGGTATTTGTCTTTCTCTGACTTATTTCACTTAGCATAATGCCATCAGCATTCATCCGTGTTGTCACAAATGGCAGGATTTCCTTCTTTTTCTAATGGCTAAATAATATTCATATATATATATATATATATATATGCCAAGAGTGCAAAGTCTTTCAAGGAGAGAGACAGGTCAGCAGCAAAGAATGCTGCTGAGCAGTTGAATAAGATGAGGACAGAAAAGTGTCCACTCAAAGGAGAGCTTAATACTGTAAGAGCCATCTCAGAGGAGTGGTGGAGGTTCCATCTCGCATATGCATATATATATATATATATATATATATATAATTATATATATATTATGAAAATGTGATATAGATATATAGATGTATATCACATTTTCATTATCCATTCATTCACTGATGGACACTTAGGTTGCTTCTATGTCATGGTTATTGTAAATAATGCTGCAGTGAACACAGGGATGCAGGTATCTTTTCAAGTTAGGATTTTCATTTCCTTTGGATAAATATCCAGCAGTGGAATTGCTGGATCACATGGTAATTCTATTTTTAATTTTTTGAGGAAACTCCATACCGTTTTCCATAGTGGCTGTATGAACTTACATTCCCACCAACGGTGCACTAGGGTTCCCTTTTTTCCACATCCATATCAACACATTTCTCTTTTATTTTTTATTGAAGTACAGTTGATTTACAATGTTGCATTAATTTCTGCTGTACAGCAAAGTGATTCAGTTACCCATACATATACGTTCTTTTATGTATATATATATCCTTTTCCATTATGGTTTATCATAGGATACTGAACCAACACTTATTTCTTGTCTTTTTGATAACAGCCATTCTCATAGGTGTGAGGTGATATCTCATTATGGTTTTGATTTGCATTTCCCTGAAGATTAGTGATGTTGAGCACCTTTTCCTGTACCTGTTGGCCATTTGAATATCTTCTTTGGAAAAATGTTTATTCCGGTCCTTTGCCCATTTTTAAATTGGATTATTTGGTTTTTTGTTATTGAGTTGTATGAGTTCTTTTTATTTTTGGATATTAATCCCTTATCAGATATAGGATTGGCAAATATTTTCCCCCATTCCGTAGGTTGCCTTTTCATTTTGTTGATGTTTTACTTTGCAGTGCAAAAGCTTTTTAATTTGATGTAGTCCCACTTGTTTATTTTTGCTTTTATTACCTTTGCTTTTGGCGTCAAATCCAAAAAATCATCAACAAGATTGATGTTCAGGAACTTACCACCTATGTTGAAGTTCTTCTAGGAGTTTTATGGTTTCAGGTCTTATGTTCATGTCTTTAATCCATTTTGAGTTAAATCCACAAACCTACATGATTCTGTAACCATTTGCTCTTTTTTCCCTCTGTAACAACAAGAGGCAATCCCTTTACCTGTACTCTGAATCCTGTTCCCCTCCCTCAGTTCCCAAGGGCTTCATTTCTCACTTGGTTATTCCCTTTCTTTCTTTTATCATTAATCTTCCGTACCTGTTGAATCACAGTGTAGGCATACAAACATACTCTAGGAGTGTTTTTCATCTTTAGAAATTCCTTCCTTATGGATATATAAAAAGATATGATAGGGACGTCCCTGGCAGTCCTCGCCTTCCAACGCAGGCGGTGTGGGTTCGATCCCTGGTCAGGGAGCTAAGATCCCATATGCCTCACGGCCAAAACACCAAAACATAAAACAGAAGCAATATTGCAACAAATTCAATAAAGACTTTAAAAATAGTCCACATAAAAAAATATATATATATGATAAAGCAAGCATAGTAAAATGTTAATGATAGAACTTAGTGAGATTTATTGTAATATTCTTTAAACTTCCTGCATGTTTAAAACTTTGATAATAAAATATTTGAAATAAAATCCTTCCCTTGACCCCAAATCATCCTCCATCTTGTTTCTCTGCTTATTGTTTGTTCAAATTCCTTTAAAAATTTCCTTTCTCTGCTTGCTCCCCTCCCTTTACTCTCAGCTTGTGCCCATCTGGCTTCCATCTCCACCACTCCTCTGAGATGGCTCTTACAGTATTAAGCTTTCCTTTGAGTGGACACTTTTCTGTCCTCATCATATTCAGCTGCTCAGCAACGTTCTTTACTGCTGACCTGCCTCTCTCCTTGAAACACTCTGCACTCTTGGCATCTGACACCACTCACTTCTAGTTTTCTTTCTACCTTTCTAGGTACTCCTTTTTTGGTCTCCTTTGCCAGCTTCTTCTCCATTACCCAACTTCTAAGAGTTGGAATGTCCCAAGGCTTGGTTCTGGGACCACTTCTCTGTCTACAGCCAATTTTTCCACCCAGGCTCTATTGGCATTTTATGTTGGACACTTCTTCACTGAGTAGAATTTCACATGTATTTCAGGATGTTTTACACTCCTAGACCCTACCCACTAAATGCCAGTAGTGTCCCCCTTGTCCCCTTAGTCAGTGTGACGACCCAAATTGCCTCCCAACAGTCCCTAGAGAAGTGATATTTCTCAGGGTTAAAAACCATTTTGTCTCTTAGTAGGTGATGCCAGCCAATCTGTGACCTTAAATATCATATATATGCTAATTCTCAAATATCTCAGGCCCAAACATCTCTTGTGAACTCGCTACCAGCTATGCACCTGACATTTCCATTTGAATGGTCTATTATAGAAGCTCAATAAAAATTTGATGAATGAATGATCTAATTAACTGTCTTAGCCCCGCTCCTATCGAAAACTAAATTCTTGATCTTTTCCTACCTGTTGTTCCCTGTGGTGGACATGGAGATGTGCTTACTTACATCCCCCTTCAAGGAAGGACTGCCTGCCCAGCTGTGAGGAATGGGGTTAACTGACAGATTCCAGCTCTTACCTGTTTCAGGGTCCACCTCACCTTTAGAGCCAGTTACACTCTTCTTGGGGTACAACTAATGGCGTACTGTTCTTGGGGAGGCTCCCAGCCAATGAATGAGCAAGGTGGTAGTACAAGGACCTAGTCCAACACAGAACTCTACTAAGTAGCAGTCTGTGCTCTGTCTGGTGCTCCCCACTGGGCTGGCAGAGACTTTGTCAGGTTTGCATCATGCTTGCGACCTCTCTCTATACAACTGTGCTTCTGCCTCTTCTCCTTTTACAAGTGTTATTCCCTGAGAAACTTTTTGCACACCTAACTCTGTGTCAGCATCTGCTTCCCAGAGAACCTATTAGCACTCTATCTTTTTCATTTCAGTAAATGGAATGCACCTGTTGTTCAAGCCACACCCTATGAGTCATTCCTGATTCTTAATGTTCCTACATATTACATATCTAATTCATCAGCAAGTTCTGTTGACTCTACTCCGAAATACATAATCTACTTCTCTCTCTGCTGCTACCAACCCAGTCCAAGTCATCATTTCTCACTGGAATACTGCAGATAGCCTCTAAAGTAGTGTCCTACACCCACTCTGATCACCTATATTCCATTCTCCACACAGCAGTTGGGGTGATCTTTAAAACATAGCACTGCTCTACTTGAAAACAATGGCTTCTATTCCAAACTCCTTGCTGTATCTATCAAGCTTCTTCATGAGGTCTCCTAGCTCTCCATTCAACCTTATTTCTCACTACCATCCTTCTCAATCACTATACTCTAGCCATGTTGATTTTTGAATTTTATTTATTTTTTATACAGCAGGCTCCTATTACGTATCTATTTTATACATATTAGTATATATATGTCAATCCCAATCTCCCAATTCATCCCACCACCACACCCCCACCCCACTTTCCCTCGGTGTCCATATGTTTGTTCTCTACATCTGTGTCTATTATTTCTGCCTTGCAAACTGATCATCTACACCATTTTTCTAGATTCCACATATATGTGTTAATATATGATAATTGCTTTTCTTTCTGACGTACTTCACTCTGTGTGACAGTCTCTAGGTCCATCCATGACTCTACAAATGACCTGATTTCGTTCCTTTTTATGGCTGAGTAATATTCCATTGTATGTATGTACCACATCTTCTTTATCCATTTGTCTGTCAGTGGGCATTTAAGTTGCTTTCATGACCTGGCTATTGTAAATAGTGAGGCAATGAACATTTGGGTGCATGTGTCTTTTTGAGTTACGGTTTTCTCTGGGTATATGCCCAGTAGTGGGATTGCTGGGTCATACTATAATTCTATTTTTAGTTTTTTAAGGAACCTCCATACTGTTCTCCATAGTGGCTGTATCAGTTTACATTCCCACCAACAGTACAGGAGGGTTCCCTTTTCTCCACACCCTCCCCAGCATTTGTTTTTTGTAGATTTTCTGATAATGCCCATTCTAACTGGTGTGAGGTGATACCTCATTGTAGTTTTGATTTGCATTTCTCTAATAATTAATGATGTTGAGCAGCTTTTCATGTGCTTCTTGGCCATCTGTATGTCTTCTTTGGAGAAATGTCTATTTAGGTCTTCTGCCCATTTTTGAATTGGGTTGTTTGTTTTTTTAATATTGAGCTAAATGAGCTGTTTATATATTTTCGAGATTAATCCTTTGTCCGTCGATTCGTTTGCAAATATTTTCTCCCATTCTGAGGGTTGTCTTTTCATCTTGTTTATAGCTTCCTTTGCTGTGAAAAAGCTTTTAAGTTTCATTAGGTCCCATTTGTTTATTTTTGTTTCTATTTCCATTACTAGCAGGTGGGTCAGAAAAGATCTTGCTGTGATTTATGTCAAAGAGTGTTCTTCCTATGCTTTCCTTTAAGAGTTTTATAGTGTCCGGTCTTACATTTAGGTCTTTAATCCATTTTGAGTTTATTTTTGTGTATGGTGTTAGGGAATGTTCTAATTTCATTCTTTTACATGTAGCTATCCAGTTTTCCCAGTACTACTTATTAAGAGACTGTCTTTTCTCCATTGTATATCCTTGCCTCCTTTGTCATAGATTAGTTGACCATAGGTACGTGGGTTTATCTCTGGGCTTTCTATCCGGTTCCATTCATCTATATTTCTGTTTTTGTGTCAGTACCATATTCTCTTGATTACTGTAACTTTGTAGTATAGTTTGAAGTCAGGGAGACTGATTCCTCCAGCTCCGTTTTTTTCCCTCAAGATTGCTTTGGCTATTAGGGGTCTTTTGTGTCTCCATACAAATTTTAAGATTTTTTGTCCTAGTTCTGTAAAAATTGCCATTGGTAATTTGATATGGATTGCATTGAATCTGTAGATTGCTTTGGGTAGTATAGTCATTTTCACAGTATTGATTCTTCCAATCCAAGAACATGGTATATCTCTCCATCTGTTTGTGTCATCTTTGATTTATTTCATCAGTGTCTTATGGTTTTCTGAGTACAGGTCTTTTACCTCCTTAGGGAGGTTTATTCCTAGGTATTTTATTCTTTTTGTTGCAATGGTGAATGGGATTGTTTCCTTAATTTCTCTTTCAGATTTTTCATCATTAGTGTATAGGAATGCAAGAGACTCCTATGCATTAATTTTGTATCCTGCAACTTTACCAAATTCATTGATTAGCTCTAGTAGCTTTCTGGTGGCATCTTTAGGATTTTCTGTGTATAGTAGCATGTCATCTGCAAACAGTGACAGTTTTATGTCTTCTTTTCCAATTTGTATTCCTTTTATTTCTTTTTCTTCTCTGATTGCCGTGACTAGGACTTCCAAAACTGTTTCATAATAGTGGTGAGAGTGGACATCCTTGTCTTGTTCCTAATCTTAGAGGAAATGCTCTCAGATTTTCACCATTGAGAATGATGTTTGCTGTGGGTTTGTCATATATGGCCTTTATTATGTTGAGTTAGGTTCCTTTAATGCCCACTTTCTGGAGAGTTTTTATCATAAATGGGTGTTGAATTTTGTCAAAAGCTTTTTCTGCATCTATTGAGATGATCATATGGTTTTTATACTTCAACATGCTAATATGGTGTATCACATTGATTGACTTGCATATAGTGAAGAATCCTTGCATCCCTGGGATAAATCCCACTTGATCATGGTGTATGATCCTTTTAATGTGTTGTTGGATTCTGTTTGCTAGTATTTTGCTGAGGATTTTTGCATCTATAGTAATCAGTGATATTGATCTGTAATTTTCTTTTTTTGTAGTATCTTTGTCTGGTTTGGGTATCAGGGTGATGGTGGTCTTGGACTTTTGTTTTCTGAAAGATTTTTAATCACACTTTCAATTTCATTACTTGTGATTGGTCTGTTCAGATTTCCTGTTTCTTCCTGGTTCAGTCTTGCAAGGTTATACCTTTCTAAGAATTTGTCCGTTTCTTCCTGGTTGTCCATTTTATTGGCATAGAGTTGCTTGTAGTAGTCTCTTAGGATGCTTTGTATTTCTGCAGTGTCCATTGTAACTTCTTTTTCATTTCTAATCTTATTGATTTGAGTCCTCTCCCTCTTTTTCTTGATGAGTCTGGCTAAAGGGTTATCAGTTTTGTTTATCTTCTCAAAGAACCAGCTTTTAGTTTTATTGATCTTTGCTATTGTTTTCTTTGTTTCTATTTCATTTATTTCTGCTCTGATCTTTATGATTTCTTTCCTTCTACTAACTTTGGGTTTTGTTTGTTCTTCTTTCTCTAGTTCCTTTAGGTGTAAGATTAGATTGTTTATTTGAGATTTTTCTTATTTCTTGAAGTAGGCTTGTATTGCTATAAAGTTCCCTCTTAGAACTGCTTTTGCTGCATCCCATAGGTTTTGGATCATCGTGTTTTCATTGTCATTTGTCTCTAGGTGTTGTTTGATTTGCTCTTTGATTTCTTCAGTGATCTCTTGGTTATTAAGTAGTGTATTTTTTAGCCTCATGTGTTTGTGTTTTTTACATTGTTCGCCCTGTAGTTTATTTCTAATCTCATAGCGCTGTGGTCAGAAAAGATGCTTGATATGATTTCAATTTTCTTAAATTTACCAAGTCTTGATTTGTGACCCAAGATATGATCTATCGTGGAGAATGTTCCATGTGCACTTGAGAAGAAAATGTAATCTGCTGGTTTTGGATGGAATGTCCTATAAATATCAATTAAATCTATCTATTGTGTCATTTAAAGCTTGTTTTTCCTTATTAATTTTCAGTCTGGATGATATGTCCATTGGTGTAAGTGAGGTGTTAAAGTCCCCCACTATTATTGTGTTACTGTCGATTTCCTCTTTTAGAGCTGTTAGCAGTTGCCTTATGTATTGAGGTGCTCCTATGTTGGGTGCATATATATTTATAATTGTTATATCTTCTTCTTGGATTGATCCTTTGATCATTATGTAGTGTCCTTCTTTTTCTCTTGTAATAGTCTTTATTTTAACGTCTATTTTATCTGATATGTGTATTGCTACTCCAGGTTTCTTTTGATTTCCATTTGCATGGAATATCATTTTCCATCCCCTCACTTTCAGTCTGTATGTGTCCCTAGTTCTGAAGTGGGTCTCTTGTAGACAGCACATATATGGGTCTTGTTTTTGTATCCATTCAGTGAGCCTGTGTCTTTTGGTTGGAGCATTTAATCCATTCACATTTAAGGTGATTATCAATATGTATGTTCCTATTACCATTTTCTTAATTGTTTTTTTTTTTGTAGGTCCTTTTCTTCTCTTGTGTTTCCCACTTAGAGAAGTTCCCTTAGCATTTGTTGTAGAGGTGGTTTGGTGGTCCTGAATTCTCTTAGCTTTTGCTTGTCTGTAAAGCTTTTGATTTCTCCATCGAATCTGAATGAGTTCCTTGCCAGGTAGAGTAATCTTGGTTGTAGTTTCTTCCCTTTCATCACTTTAAGTATATCATGCCAGTCCCTTCTGGCTTGTAGAGTTTCTGCTGAGAAATCAGCCGTTAACCTTATGGAAGTTCCCTTGTATGTTATTTGTCATTTTTCCCTTGTTGCTTTCCATAATTTTCTTTGTCCTTAATTTTTGTCAGTTTGATTACTGTGTGTCTCAGCGTGTTTCTCCTTGGGTTTATCTTGCCTGGGACTCTCTGTGGTTCCTTAACTTGAGAGGCTATTTCCTTTCCCATGTTAGGGAAGTTTTTGACTGTCATCTCTTCAAATATTTTCTCAGTCCTTTCTCTCTCTCTTCTCCTTCTAGGACCCCTATAATGTGAATATTGTTGCGTTTAATGTTGTCCCAGAGGTCTCAGACTGTTTTCATTTCTTTTCATTCTTTTTTCTTTATTCTGTTCCACGGCAGTGAATTCCATCATTCTGTCTTCCAGGTCACTTATCCTTTCTTCTGCCGCAGTTATTCTGATATTAATTCCTTCCAGTGTATTTTTCATTTCAGTTATTGTATTGTTCATGTCTGTTTGTTCTTTAATTCTTCTAGGTGTTTGTTCTTTAATTCTTCTAGGTCTTTGTTAAACATTCCTTGCATCTTCTCAATCTTTGCCTCCATTCTTTTTCCAAGGACCTGGATCATCTTCACTATCATTATTCTGAATTCTTTTTCTGGGTGGTTGCCTATCTCCACTTCATTTAGTTGTTTTTCTGGGGTTTTATCTTGTTCCTTCATCTGGTACATAGTCCTCTGCCTTTTCATTTTGTCTGTCTTTCTGTGGATGCGGTTTTTGTTCCACAGGTTGCAGACTTGTAGTTCTTTTTGCTTCTGCTCTAGCCATGTTGATTTTTTATTGTTGTTGTTCTTAGAAACCATTCCCAGCTAAGGCCTTTGCTCAAGTATACCCCCTTCGGTAGACCACTATTTCCCCTACATTTTACATGGCCGGATCCTTCTTCACTTGTACTCAGCTTGCCATTGCCTCAGAAAAACCCACTCTGACTACTCAACCTAAAGTAATTTTCCTCTCCTCCTTCCCATTATTCTCCATAATAATATGTATATATACATTTACATATATGTGAAATTTATTTACATATATAGGTATACATATATATGCACTTCTTTCCTTAATTGTTTTTTGTCTGTCTCTTTCACTAGACCAGAAGATCCATGAGAGTATAGACCATATTTGATTTGTTTTTCACCATTTACCCAGAGCCTAGCACAGTGTCTGATACATATAGTAGGCAATCAATACATATTTGTTGAATGAATGAGTGAATGAAAGGACAATCACCTAATTATCTTAGGTATTCATGTTGTTCGGGATGTTTTTTCTCAGTATTTTGACAAAGGGATTTGATTCTTGTTTTTATCTTTTTTTCCTTTATAAGGAGAATGGAAATTGTGTCCTCTGCCTGCTGATATTAGTGATCATCGCATAGGAGACAAATATTAATAAGAGTAAATCAATAGACAGTAAAAACAATATCTAGATCCATGTTACAATGACAATAATTTAAAGAGTCCCATACTTTAAAAATTAGACTATCTCTACCCAAAAAGTTTTATAGCATCCTAAGAATGATAATTTTACTCCCACTTAGGAATCCTAAAAAAAAAAAAAAGAAACTAGAAACAAAGTAGTATGAAGTATGTGTTCCATAGGTTACAAGAATTTAGTGAGAAAAAAATTCAGTCATGCTGCCGTAAGGAATGTTATCAAATAAATATTGTGTGCTACATTCATAATTTTTGTTTCTGTTCAGCAAAAAACCTTATAATGTGCAATGACTGTAGTTATATAAATCTTATTCCCAATCACTAGATTTTCACTTTATGAAGTTAAAAAAAAGATAACCTCTCACTCCCCCTGAAGAATAAACAGTATATCCAGAAAGCAGAATCTCTTTAGAGATCTCCTATAAAACTTCACTATGATAGATGTTTGCCTGAAATACTTGGAAAACTGAATTTATACTTTTTATTCACTCTAATGAGATCTAAATCACAGTATTTACACATCCTTCTCTAACTTTTATGATCTTTTTTTTTTTTAGAGAGATGTTTATTCAAGGCCTTTGCCCATTTTATTTTATTTTATTATTTATTTATTTATTTATTTTTGGCTCTGTTGGGTCTTTGTTGCTGCGCGCGGGCTTTCTCTAGTTGTGATGAGCGGGGTCTACTCTTTGTTGCGGTGTGTGGGCTTCTCATTGTCATGGCTTCTCTTGTTGCGGAGCACGGGCTCTAGGCGCGTGGGCTTCAGTAGTTGTGGCACCCGGGCTCAGTAGTTGTGGCTCACAGGCTCAGTAGTTGTGGCACACAGGCTTAGTTGCTCCGCAGCATGTGGGATCCTCCCAAACCAGGGCTCGAACCCATGTCCCCTGCATTGGCAGGCGGACTCTTAACCACTGCGCCACCAGGGAAGTCCCTATGATCCTTTTAATGTAGAAATTTTCTTATGACATCATGAAGTTTCCCAAGCAACCTCACGCTTTTGTGATGCCATACAGATTTTATCTTCCCACTTCCCATCCTATGTTGCAGTCCTGAATGAGGTTAATACATGATATCATGGGGCATGACACAAAGAAATAGGCAAATGATTGCAATGGTATGGAGGCATGGGTTGTCATCCCAAGGTGGTAGGGCAATTCATGAGGTCATAAAGGGTAGGGTGTGGCCAGGGAAGTTCAAGAATGGAGGGAAAGATTGTTGGTATAGTTCATGTTATCACAAGAGAGGTTTTAAGCATAAAACTTGATGCTTAAAGGAATGGGCAAACTGCAATTACTAGAGGGTGGTACAAAATAGTTCTTCACAAGAGAAAGAGATTAAGTCCTTATTCGGGAATCCAGTAATGTCAGGAGATGGAACAGTCCTTCATTCCTTTAAGTATGATATCACAGAAAACTAAAAAAGTTAACCAACTGGTGCCCAGGGGTAGAATCAGACCCATAGACATGTTGTTTGACCTGCTTATAGGATTGGGGTTTTTTCCAACTAGTTACCAAGTCACAAGTTCCCATAATAAAAATCAGGATTTCTGGCTTCTCTCTTGAAAATATTGGAGTTCTGACAGTCCTTAGCCTGTATTCCTACATGGCAACAACTGGCTGGAGCAAAGTAACAGCTTCCCTCTTTGGACAAGGCAGATACTTATTAGTTTACAATCCCACTTAGCCAGCTTTACTCATATTATCCACCCAGCACTTGTAGGCTTTTAAGTTTGTGACACTGGTTTGGGGAATTCCATATAACAAAGAGGTGAGTCAGTGTTGTAGGAGGGGAAGGTAATCTATGACATAAGGTATAGAGACCTTGGAAAATTCATTGTGACAAGAGTAGAAGCAGCAGGATGTTTATATCTTGCCATTTTAATCCCAATAATATTCTTTCTGATCCTGCCACTCTGACCTCAGAGGATTTTGCCTCCATTATGCAGTCTATGTATTAATCAAGGAATTAAACTGGATCGATGGAATTTAATTCATAAGATACTTTCCTCCCAAATTCACTAATGTTGACATAATTTTTATTATATATTTGTATATTGTCGAGTGTCCTTTGTGTCAAACATCCATGGGTCAAGTTTAGAACAAATCTCATTATCCCTAAGTGGTATAAACCATTATGTCTCCAAAGAATAAGACATTCCATAACATCACCAACTATTTGTCCTTGGAGCATCCTATTCTCCTTACTGCCTGCATGCCTTGGCACAGACTGCTTCTTTTCTTGTAATGTTTTTCTCTCTCACTAAACTAGTCATTTTTCAAAGAACAGTAGAGAAATCACTTTCTCTAACTATACCTTCCTAGCATTAAAAAAAAAAACTCTGGGACTTCCGCGGTGGTGCAGCAGTTAAGACTCCATGCTTCCAATGAAGGGGGATCACGGGTTCAATCCCTGGTCAGGGAATTAAGATCCCACATGCCGCATGGCGTGGCCAAAAAAAAAAAAAAAAGAAAAGAAACAACTTGTCTATTAGGCAGTCATAGAATTTTGAAGATACCTTTATTAAAGAACTTATACCTTTATTTTAGAACTGCAGTAGTTTTTTTTTAATTTATTAATCTCCTTGGGTAGAATTAAAGACTGTGAGTTACTTAAAGGCAGTATTTTCGTTTCTCCAGGGCCTAGCAATCTAAAGACATTTAATAAATGTGTTGAATGAATGGTCATAAGCAAGTATAGAAATCTACTAGGTCAAAAGGTTATGGGGGGGACTTCCCTGGTGGCGCAGTGGTTAAGACTCCGTGCACCCAACGCAGGAGGCCCGGGTTCGATCCCTGGTCAGGGAACTAGATCCCACATGCATGCTGCAACTAAGAGTTCTCATGCCACAACTAAGGAGCCAGCGAGCCGCAACAAAGAAGCCTGCCTGCCGCAACTAAGAAGACTGCCTGCCACAACTAAGACCTGGTGCAACCAAATAAATAAAAAATCGTTTCTTAAAAATTGCCATAAGGGGATTAAGCAGAATATGATGTCATGAGAAAAATCTGTGAAAATGTATCTGATGACACTAGTCTGGAAGTGTTGACCACAACAGGAAGAGGAGCTGGACCCTGCATTTACACCACTAGGGTGATTGATGCAAGCCTCTCTGGAATCCTCCCAGGCCCAGATAAGCATGAACACTTACCACAGTGCCTGAAGCCTAGTAGGCCTGCACTAAAGGCTTGTTGAATAAATTAATGAATGAATGGGTGTGGGAATGAGCTAGCATATTTTGGGTTCTGGGCCATCAGAAACCAGGCCTTGGCCCTAATCTGGGTTAGTCAGGAGTTGTTTGGTTTCTATGTCAAGGTGGACTGGCACATAACTATGTTCTGAGTTGGACTGATCTCTTAGCTGAGGACATGTTTGTCTATCTGTGTCGACACAACTCTGGGTACAACATTATACTGAGATGGTACTGGCTGGGATTCTGGCTGGATTGTAAACTGGTTTCTGAACTGATATGCTAGGATTGGCCAGTGCTTGCTTTGGCAGCACATATACTGAAATAGGATTGGTCAGCAGGTCTAATCTTGGATATGGGTTCCAGTTTAGGCTATGGATCAGTCTGGCACTTTCCTTGGCAATGGAATTAGCCCATAACTGAAATCATGAACTAAATAACAGGTATGAGTTGATATCTCATTGTGGTTTTGATTTGCATTTCTCTGATGATTAAAAACGTTGAGCACCTTTTCACGTACCTGTTGGTCATTTGTATGTTTTCTTTGGAGAAATATCTATTCAGAACATTTGCCCATTATTTTATTGAAGTATGGTTGATTTACAATGTTGTATTAATTTCTGCTGTACAGCAAAGTGACAGTTATACATATATATACATTCTTTTCTGTATTCTTTTCCATTATGGTTTATCACAGGATATTGAATACAGTTCCGTATGCTGTACAGTAGGACCTTGTTTTTTATCCATTCTATATATAATAGTTTGCCCCTTTGCCCATTTTTTAATTGGGTTGTTTTTTTGCTATTGAGTTTGATGAGTTCCTTATATTTTTTCAATATTAACCCCTTATCAGATATATGATTTGCAAATATTTTCTCCTACTCCATAGGTTGCCTTTTCATTTTGTTGATGGTTTTGTTTTCTGTGCAGAAGCTTTTTAGTTTGATGTAGTCCCACTTGTTTACTTTTGTGCTTATTGCCTTTGCATTTGGTGTTAAATCCAAAATATCTGTAAGCAAGTTTTAAACTCTAGTTTGTTAGTTTGCTTTTTGCCATGGAGCAAGTTAGTAATTCTGTTTTTGTTTTTGTGTTTTGCAGTATGCTGGCCTCTCACTGTTGTGGCCTCTCCCATTGAGGAGCACAGGCTTCAGACGCGCAGGCTCAGCGACCATGGCTCACGGGCCCAGCCGCTCCGCGGCATGTGGGATTTTCCCGGACCGGGGCATGAACCCGTGTCCCCTGCATCGGCAGGCGGACTCTCAACCACTGCGCCACCAGGGAAGCCCAAGTTAGTAATTCTGAAACTACCTTTTGTGCATTCTAAGACAGAGAAACTTAGTAAACATATGTGAATAATTTCTAGATTTCTCACTGTCAGAAACGAGTTCAAATATGGAAAGGAAGAAGGCTAGAATGAACCCTATGGTAATAGAGTGAAATTGAGGGAATCAGAATAAACTCAGGGTTCTATACAAATAGATGAATGGATGGCTGATTGGTAGTTAGTTCATTTCCTGGGTCCTCTGAAAAGCAGACATCAAGACAGGATTAAATGTGCAAGGAATTTATTAAGGGAAATGTCTTTGAGAGAGAAAATGGGTAGGGAGCCAGAGAAGGCTGGGAGATCTGTCAGACTGCAGTACAGCTCTGACCCTGAGTGAAGGAGAGAAGGAAGGAAGGAAGGGAGGAAAGAAGGGAAGAAGGAAGGAAAGAAGGAAAGGAGAGAGGGAGGGAGGGAAGGATGAAGGAAGGACAGGAGGGAGGGAGGGAGGGAGGGATAAAGGGAGGAAGGGAGGAAGGGAGGAAGGGGGGAATGCTTAGACAGCCATGCAGTTCTAAGAAAACTTTTCCAGGCCATCAGGTAGCCTTCCAGCTGAAGTCTCCATAAGAAGAGCAACAAGTCTCCCAGAAGGGGCCTACCTTAGTATCCTTGCTGTGCTCAGTCACTGGCTAGGGAAGCATGGCCTTGGCACAAACAAGGATGAATTTCCAAGCACAACAGCAGAGGCCTACAGTCAGTTATGGTCCCTGGAGTCAGAGACCTGAGAGCTCATAGCTGCCATAGTCCACCTATTGTGCCATGCAGACCTACTTCTCTGTACTGTACAGGGAGCACCTCCTCCATGCTGCCCATGGGCTTCTCTTTCTGAGGGGAAACTTGCTTCGTGAGGGAGGTGTGTTGGAAGAACTACAGCATCTATTGCTGCATTTGATCTGAAGGCTTCATTTAGTACTCATCCTCTCCTTCCTCCACTATGCATTCTTTTTTTTTTTTTTTTTTTTTTTTGTGGTAAGCGGGCCTCTCAATGTTGTGGCCTCTCCCGTTGCGGAGCACAGGCTCCAGACGTGCAGGCCCAGCGGCCATGGCTCATGGGCCCAGCCACTCCGTGGCATGTGGGATATTCCGGACCAGGGCACGAACCCATGTCCCCTGCATCGGCAGGCGGACTCTCAACCACTGCGCCACCAGGGAAGCCCATATGCATTCTTTTTTAAAAAAAAAAATCTTTATTGTAGTATAATTGCTTCACAATACTATATTAGTTTCTGTTGTACACCAAAGTGAATCAGCCATATGCATACATATGTCCCCATATCCCCTCCCTCTTGAGCCTCCCTCGCATCCTCCCTATCCCCCCTCTGTAGGTCATTGCAAAGCACCGAGCTGATCTCCCTGTGCTATGCTGCTGCTTCCCACCAGCTATTTTACATTCAGTAGTGTATATATGTCGATGCTAGTCTCACTTTGCTACAATTTTCCCCTCTCCTAACCATGTCCTCAAGTCTATTCTCTTCGTCTACGTCTTTATTCCTGCCCTGCCACTAGGTTCATCAGTACCATTTTTTTTTTTTTTAGATCCCATTTATATGTGTTAGCATACAGTATTTGTTTTTCTCTTTCTGACTTACTTCACTCTGTATGACCATCTCTAGGTCCATCCACCTCACTACGGATAACTCAATTTTGTTTCTTTTTATGGCTGAGTAATATTCCATTGTATATATGTACCACATCTTCTTTATCCATTCATCCGATGATGGACACTTAGGTTGCTTCCATCTCTGGGCTATTGTAAATAGAGCTGCAATGAACATTTTGGTACGTGACTCTTTTTGAATTATGGTTTTCTCAGGGTATATGCCCAGTAGTGGGATTGCTGGGTCATATGGTAGTTCTATTTTTAGTTTTTTAAGGAACCTCCATACTGTTCTCCATAGTGGCTGTATCAGTTTACATTCCCACCACCAGTGCAGGAGGGTTCCCTTTTCACCACATCCTTTCCAGCATTTATTGTTTCTAGATTTTTTGATAATGGCCATTCTGACCAGTGTGAGGTGATACCTCATTGTAGTTTTGATTTGCATTTCTCTAATAATTAGTGATGCTGAGCATCTTTTCATATGCCTCTTCGCCATCTGTATGTCTTCTTTGGTGAAATGTCTATTTAGGTCTTCTGCCTATTTTTTAATTGAATTGTTTGTTTTTTTGATATTGAGCTCCATGAGCTGTTTGTATATTTTGGAGATTAATCCTTTGTCCGTTGTTTCGTTTGCAAATATTTTCTCCCATTCTGAGGGTTGTCTTTTCGTCTTGCTTATGGTTTCCACTATGTATTCTAAATTCCCCTCACCCTCAGCTACTACCCCAGCAGATCTGCGTGGCTTACCTGATAGTGCAACTCAAACTTTTATGTCTGAGGGGTCTGACCTATTGATAATCATACCCTTCTCAGTCCAGGTTTGCTACATGTAACCATTCATAGTTATAATGGATCAAAAGAATTCCAGGAGGTGCTCAAGTGGATAGAAGAGGCCGGATGTACTCAACTTGCCACAAAGTGGCCGACTGCGCTCTTGGAGGAATAATTTCATAAAAGCAAGCTGTTCAAGACAGAGTGAGCTTCACTAAAGCACTCACCAATTTCATAGCTTCTTTTCAAACTTAGATAGTATAAATCGAGGTGCTATGGTCTAAATGATCACTCCCCCCTCAAAAAATTCATATGTTAAAAACCTAACCCCCAAAGATGATGATATATTAAGAGATGGGAACTCTGGGAGTTGCTTAGAATGGGATAAGTGCCTCCACAGAGATCCCTGGCCCCTTCCACCATGTGAGGACACAGGGAGAAGGTGCCGGCTAATGAACCAGAAAGAGGGCCATCACCAGAAAGTGACCATGCTGGCACCTTGATCTTGGACTTTCCAGCCTCTAGAGCTGTGAGCAATAAATTTCTGTTGTTTGTAAGCTACCCAGTCTGTGGTATTTTGTTATAACAGCCAAATGCACAGGCAAATAAAATTAACTTTTAAGTTTTGCCTATCATTATGCTCTTTAATATTCTGGAACAAACTGACACTCTCTTGAAGTTTAGGACAGTGGTTCTCTCTTGGATCCATGAGATCACAGCTGTTTCATAATAATACTAAGATGTTATTTATGTTAACATCAATGGAGTCATCATTGCTAACTTTAAATAAATCAATTAAAAGGTCTTTAAATTTTCTTTGGTTCCATTTCCAATGTAAGTGTTAAGAAATCTGGAGGTGAGAAAACCAGAGGATTTCTGCTTTAGGACAAAAGCTTTTTTTTTTTTCCCTTGGAAAAAAAAAAGACATACATAGTTTTATTTGTCTATTACTATTGCTCCTGGAATAGTCTCAGCCATTTATGTTGGACTAACTTTAACCAAAGCAACTAACTTCTATTGTACAGAGAAAACTGGCAGATGGATAAATGAGAATTGCTTGTTGTACAGGAGTACTTTAGCAGACTAGCAAAGCTCATGAACACATATACTACACCTTTCTACAGCCACATACATCTCTTTCAGCTTCTTAAAGTGGCAAAGAGAACATGTTTATTACCATGACCCAAGTTATAGCCTCTCTATAATACATAAAAGTAAGAAGCAGGGCTTCCCTGGTGGCACAGTGGTTGAGAGTCCGCCTGCCGATGCAGGGGACACGGGTTCGTGCCCCGGTCCGGGAAGATCCCACATGCCGCGGAGCGGCTGGGCCCGTGAGCCATAGCCGCTGAGCCTGCGCGTCCGGAGCCTGTGCTCCGCAATGGGAGAGGCAACAGTGAGAGGCCCGCGTACTGCAAAAAAAAAGTAAGAAGCAAAACTATGTATACTTAAAACTATGCTTAGTAATAATCAACAATACAGTATTCTATATTACTTAGAAGTTATCTAGGTATTCAGTGATTATCTAGTAATTAACCTAATATCAGTCCAATGTTGGGGGTTTTTTTGGTTTTTGTTTTTGTTTTTGGCCAAGCCACTCAGCTTGCGGGCTCTTAGTTCCCTGACCAGGGATTGAACCCATGCCGCCCTGTAGTGGAAGCACAGAGTCCTAACCACTGGACTGTCAGGGAATTCCCAGTCCAATGTTTTAAGTTAAAGAACTTGAAAATTAACTTCAGGTTACTATAAAACATACATACTACAAAATATAATTATTATTGAAATAAAAATGTTGTCAGTATAATGATTCAATTTAGTTGAGCACAAATTTACATTTCATAATCTTAAATATTGTTAATGCCCTTCAGCCAAAGACCACCAGGAACACTCCTGTAGTTGAACAAGTTTGGTTTTGTAGCAGGAGAGAACATACAGCATAGGGAACTGTGGGGCGGCTCAGTAATAGGATGTTAGAAAGGACTTATACAACTAGGGATTTGGTTGGGTGATTTTGGAGAAGGTACAGGAAGAGAGGGTTTACTCTAGGTGAAAGCGGGGACAATCTATGATTATCTCAATACATCTTATTCATAGGGAAGGCACACTAATGCAAGCATAGAGCTATAATTGGTAAAGCAGTATGAGTCACATACTAGCTGGTCTAGAGAGATATTTGGTATTTTATGGCTTGGACAATGTTCTTGTTTTGTCTACGTTCAGACATGATTATTGGAGTGAGCTTGTTTTTGTATTAATCTGCCATGGTCACAGAGTGGCCTTGTCTGATGTTGATGTTCTGTGAAATAGTTCATGTCCAACAGGAGAACATTAAGACCTAGCTGTGAGTGACAAGCCAGCTCATAGCAACACCAAGGCCCAGCAATAGATAGCACCAGGCCAGCTCCTGGATGTCAGGGTCTGCTTTTTTTCTCTATTAACATTATGTAGAAGTAATGTTAGCTTATTTGGTCAGTAAACCTCCATACGTTTAGGAAAAACAAACACAAATAGAACAAAATGTAGATTTGTATTATACTTAACACTGATAAATCAGGGAAGAGATAGCTATTTCTTAAAACCAAAATTGTTAAATGAGTCTTGAAGGGGTTCAGAACATGCCACCTCAAAATATGCTGATTTGGCCTACTGATTATTTTGAGCTAAAGGCACTTGTAAAACAGCAGATGCAAGAAGGGCACTGTGACCTCCCCTTTCTTCTTGAAAGCAAGAGGTAAAACTCCCATGTGAAAGATGCCCTCTTTGCCCCTGGAAGAAAAGGACATTCTTATCACCAGAGACAGGGAATGGAGGCCACAAAGAATCTGTACCTTGTTAGAAGAACCCTATTTTCCTTGAGCCTCCCCATATATTCTGTTAGAATTTTTTTAGTTGAGCACATTTAAAGTATTAGATGCTTGGTTTCCTTATTTTAAGAGAATTTTAGGAATATCTGATTTACGTGTGTATTTAGTTATCTCTATATAAGCCAATCAGAGCAGAGCTCCTTTAATTTAGAAGTCATTATAATCTTATTTATTTATTTATTTTTAAAATTTTTTTTTATTTATGGCTGCATTGGGTCTTCGTTGCTGCGTGCGGGCTTTCTCTAGTTGTGGTGAACAGGGGCTACTCTTCATTGCAGTGCGTGGGCTTCTCATTGTGGTGGCTTCTCTTGTTGCAGAGCATGGGCTTTAGGTATGCAGGCTTCAGTAGTTGTGGCACGCGGACTCTAGAGCGCAGGCTCAGTAGTTGTGGCACAAGGGCTTAGTTGCTCCGTGGCATGTGGGATCTTCCTGGACCAAGGATCAAACCCGTGTCCCCTACATTGGCAAGCGGATTCTTAACCACTGCACCACTAGGAAAGTCCCTATAATCTAATTTATTAATATCATCTGGAGATAGGTAGACATTCTGCAACTGAGTCCCCCTAAAGCCGAGTTCCCATACCCAATTTTCGATTTTCTTTCTATCCAAACTTTATTTCCTTTCTTTCTTCTCTGACCTCAATCCTGTGCTAACTCAACACTAATCAACCAGAGTCAGATGACTAAAACTGATGTTGTTGATTTAATGTACTAAAATTGCTGTTGTAGATATTATTATTAACTTAAACAAACTCAGGTGGTTTCTCTAGGGCAAGATGAGCTAATAGGCCTCTGAGCCATGGACCACTTGGCCAGAGAATCACAAACCAGAGACATCCTGATTCCCAAAACTACAATTAAGAAATGTCACAAGAAGATGATTAACCCCAGCCTCTTTGTTCTCCCCCTTGAAAAAACTCCTAACTCAAAGACCAAGTTGGAGTGGAGACTAGTCTCCCACTCCCTTGCTTGGTGCCCTGCAATAAATCCTTACTTTGCTGCAAATTCCTACTGCTAGAGTTTGGCTTTCTGTACTGCTGGCCCATGAGCCCTTTGCTTAGTTACAGTTTCACACTCATACACAGAGAGGTAAAGGCCTTTCTAAATTACACAGAGATATAGATTTATAGCTTTAAATCTACAATTTCAGCTGCAAGTCAAGAGTAAAAACAGAAACACAAAAACTTACTAGTTTGGATATCAAAGAGCTGTTTCCCATCCAGGTAAAAGTCTGTTCTCCTTCCTGGTTTGCACGGTCTTAAGATGGACAAGTAGAGAAACAAATATGACTAACAAAATTTGGGGAATAACGTATCAGCCATAAGCAATCCTGAAACAAACAAACAAAAAAAGCACAGAATTAGTAGTGACGACAAGAAACTAGAGAAACATATATCACCTAACTCAGATTTGGCTGTTTGCCACTCAAAAGCCAATACTCGAGAGACAAGTGTTGACTGGAAAGCGAAGATTGCTTTATTCAGGAGGCCAGCAACATGGGGAGAAATAGGACTTGTATCCAAGAACCAACTCCCAAGATTCTGCTTGACCATGAAAGTTTCTTAGAGGGAGAAAAGGGAAGTTAATCACAGTTAATCATTTGGGGAGGGCGTCAGAGTCTTTTATCTTCCACTGTGTGCAGATTTTCTTCTGACTGGTTGGTGGTGAGGTAACAGGGTGATGCTCCAGGAATCATACCCAGCCTGAAGTTAGCATCCTCCACCTGGGTGGGGGCCTTAGTTCCTACAGAAGAACTCAAAGATACTGTTATGTATATTCCTTGAGGAAGAACCAGGACCCTGCTTTATTATTGCACTATGGTTTCCTGACTGCTTCTCCTTTGTGTCTGCATTCCCTCTCTTCCCTGATAAGCAACTGTTTGAATCTACCCATTGGTACACAGGGAAGGTCTAGGAGGCTGAAGCTTCTTTCCTACAAACAAGAAATGGGGGACACAGAAAGGATTTGTATCCAAAAGGATTTCTACTGAGGAGGGCCCCACAGGGTCCTGCTCAGTTTCACATAGTGTCAGCAAAGTTCTATTGCCACTTAGCATTCACCTATAGGAGCCAAAAAATAAGTGGCTGGGTTTAAGACACCCATGAGGTTCCTTCTCCAGCAATGTAATATACCTGGCCCTTTTGAAACCGTGCACCTCAGATTGGGACTTGAACCCACATGCCAGGACTTGAACCCAGCCTAAACCCACAGTCTTCCAACTGAGATCACACACCTGGTTTTAGGACTTAATGAAACTCAGGTTCTTGATGTCTCATCACAGAAAGAATTCAGTGAGTGACAAAATGATACATAAGAAGTGGATTTATTTAGAGAGAAACACACTCCACAGAGAGTGTGGGCCGCTCAGAAGGCGAGAGCAGCCTTGGGAGAAACACACTCCACAGACAGAGTGTGGGCCATCTCAGAAGGTGAGAAAGGCACCAGTGTATGGGGTTGTCAGTTTTTATAGAGGTGGGTAATTTCATAGGCTAATGAGTGGGAGGAGTATTCCAGCTATTTCAGGAAGGGGTAGGGATTTCCAGGAATTGTGCCACTGCCCACTTTTTGACCTCTGTGGTCGGCCTTGGAACTGTTACAGCACCTGTGGGTGTGTCATTTAGCTTGCTGATGTGTTACAATGAGCATATACTGAGGCTCAAGGTCTAGTGGAAGGCCATCTTGGACCTGTTTCGTTCTAATCACTTTATGTCGTGTCCTTGGGCTATGTCATTCTTTTAAAGATTGTGCCCTGCCCCCCTCCCTCCTGTTTCAACACATGTGGGTTCAAGTCCCAATCAGAGTTGCACGGTTTCACGCTCTCACCGCTTGTTTGTAGTCCTTTCTTAAAGATAAAGCAAAGCATGGACTTGGGAGAAGACTACCTGGGCTTTACCACTTACTAGCTGTGTGACCTTGGGCAAGTTACTATCTTCTCTGTGCTCCAGTTTCCTCATTTGTAAAATGAGGATTTCAATAGTGTTATTTCATAGAGTTGTTACAAGGATTAAATGACCTAATATTTATTTGGAAAGTACTTATAACAGTGCCTAGCACATATTCAGTGTTATATAAATATTACATAAAGATATGTGAATAATTTGCTATCTCGTTTATCTATTTTCAAGTAATATGTTCAGGTACTCTAATGCTATGTACATGATAATGTTAAAACTTTCTCAGAGGAAAAGGAGTGGGGAGGGACAAGGTATATCTACAAAAAAACGGATGTGGTTTATTTTTTTTTCACCATCATCCCTTCTATATTCCCTGTTTGTGAGGAACTTTTTTTGAAGACACTTGACATCCCTACTCGTGTATTTGTGCAGAGGACAGACTCTTGTTTGGTTCCATTGCAAGATCTCCTTTTGTAGCATGCTTTGTCCTCCTGAAAGAACCCTTCCTTTCAGTTCCTCTCCCTAATGCTGCAGATCTGCTCCTTTGCCCCAGTCCTGCCCCCACAGCCCTGAACTAGTGGGAGAATCTCCTAGATGCAGAATGCCTGCCTTGCTAACCACACAGATGGACCAGACATGGCCTCTGCCTTCAGGTCACTCACAGACCAAGAGGATCAGTACTGTGTAATCTTGAAACTAGCCATTTTGGCTGTATATGAGAACCTGACCTGCTTTCATGTGGTTCTCTAGCATAATTTACATCCACACGTCCGACCGTAATCAGTCAGTTGTGTCTTATATTAAGCCACCCAGAAAAATAACCACTTCCTTAGAGGAAATTATGTTAGACCAACGTCTTCTGTGTTTTTTATTTTTCCTGGTGCATTTTTATTTTAATAGCAGGGAAGTTCATCTCTGAAAAAGATTTTAAGTTGCTTGCCATTATAGAAAGTATCCTGAGCTAGAAGTCAGGCATTTTGGAGTTTAATCCTAGCTCTTCCCTTTTAGCACTGGGGGTGAGTTGCTTCACCTCTCTGGGTCCCCGCTTACTAAAACATTCAATGGTATAGAAAACAGCAAATGCTTTTTGATGCTCTCACAATCAAAAGCAAGCTTCTGCTGAATCAGTGGAGCACTGGGACAGGATACCAACTAGTCTAATCTCTCATTTTACAGAGGATAAAATGAGACTAATACTGATAAAGTGGCTTACCAAGGTCAGAAATCTAATTGAGATCAAAGTCAAGACTGTGTGATGAAGAATTGTGCTCTGTTATTTGCTAGACCCCAAGCCATAGTGTGCCTACTGGTTATTATGTAGCAGCAAACAATATTATGCTTAGCTTAAAACACAGTTTTCTTCCTTTATTTAGACAGTTCCCTTTGAAGGAAATAAAGTTCTTGCATTTGTTGTGATGTACTTTGAAGGATTACAAGCTTTTATCGTATGTTTTTGGTTATAATAATTAAAACTTTGCATAGCTTTAAAACATTATTCGTAGGATACAAAAAAATTAAGTAAAAGTTTCTGAAAGATGAAAAATGTCTAATTTTGTAATTCAACAAGACACAGCATGCAGAAAAAAAGGGGATATTAAAGTGCCTTTATTTGGACGGAAGAATTATAACAGGATTTCCCTTGTGAGAGAAAAAAACAAAGGGACAAGTTTTAAAGACTTGAAGGTTTTTTGATAGTTAATGCAGTGGTAATTAATTCTCCTCTGACATCTTGCACTTTATTCCTGTGTAACACCATTCATCTAAAGATTATAGATGAGTTTTGGACTTCCCTGGTGGCGCAGTGGTTAGGAATCCGCCTGCCAATGCAGGGGACACAGGTTCGAGCCCTGGTCCAGGAAGATCCCACATGCCGCAGAGCAACAGCGCTCATGCACCACAACTACTGAGCCTGCGCTCTAGAGCCCATGAGCCACAACTACTGAGCCCACGTGTCACAACTACTGAAGCCCGTGCACCTAGAGCCCGTGCTCCGCAACGAGAAGCCACCGCAATGAGAAGCCCGTGCACCTCAACGAAGAGTAGCCCCAGCTCACCGCAACTAAAGAAAGCCTGAGTGCAGCAACAAAGACCCAACGCAGCCAATAAATAAATAAATATTTTTAAAAATAAATAAAAATAAAAATTATAGATGAGTTTTAATCTTGTCTATACTTAAGTTTTATATAACCCATTTATATATTTTTTTATTGAAGTATAGCTGATTTGCAATGTTGTGCTAATTTCTGCTGTTCAGCAAAGTGACTCAGTTATGCACATATACACATTCTTTTTTTATATTCTTTTCCATTATGGTTTATCTATGACCCATTTATTTTAATTTATTTCTCTCAGTTTTCAGATGAGCAAATCAAAATTTTCAAAAATAAGATACTCTCAAAAGCCCTGCAATGCCTGTTTCTTATTTTAACAACTCAAGTCTGGATATGGCTTGATTCAAATTTAGCTTTGCCTGTTGCAGGGATTCCATCATGCAAGCCGCAAGTTCAGGGTTTGCCAGATAAGCTGAGATCTCCTAGCCCCAAAACAATCATCTACCATCATCTCTTCACCCCACTCTCGGGTGCTCTTCCCATTCACCCAGCTAATTTTGCTTCAGCTTCCCCTGGTTTGCCTTTGGGCTTCCTGTGGGACCCGTGTTCAATCAGTCTTTTCTCTCTCTCAGCTTCAGTCCACCTCAGGCAGGATACAGCTAAGCAGCCTTAGCCAGTGCCCTTGCTGGACCTGCCCTGGATTAGAGAGAGGAAGATTTAGACACCCATTATTGCCCCATGCTGACCCCTAAGTATGAACGAACAAAACAAAGGAAGCAAGTCAAAGACTTGCTCTAGTCCTCGGATGTAGAGTGCTTGGGCAGCAAGCGTTAGGTTCTTAGTTGGACACTTATGACCCCAGGAAGAAAGAGAGGACGATAAATACTATTGATGAATCCTCGTGGAAAGTAGAGGGGTAACAAAGTGGGGGTGCATGCATTGTCTGCAGCTCTGTTATTCAAAGTGTGACCTAGGGACCAGCAGACTCAGCATCACCTGGGAGCATCTCAGGCCCCACCCCAGATCTACCAAATCTGAATATTCATTTTAGTAAGACCTGTAGGTGATTTGTGTGCACACTGTCTAAGGTGAGTCTGGCTTGATCTGTCCTTTCCTGTGAAAGGCCTCAGAGTGTCCAGGCCCTGAGAGACAGACTTGGGCACCCCAAAATTCACAGGAGCCAAATGCTAACCTAGTCATCCACAGAGAGACTCACTGCCCCAGGGTTTACATACTTGAAGGCTGAATGCCTGCTCATTTCCTTCCTTATCGGCAAACTTAACCCAGGAGGCTAGATCCTCATCAGGTTACCAGGAGAACCTGGGATATTTACTCTCCCCTTCTAAATAATTCAGTGTTTCTCCAAATACATTATTGCCAGCCTAAGCACACTTCAGTCTCCTTCTTCCACTTCTGAAAAGCAGTTTTACTTGCCTCATTTTCTCAAGCTTGGGGGACATCTCCTAGTAACTCTCAAACAATTTTTTTTTTTTTTTTTTTCTGTACGCGGGCCTCTCACTGTTGTGGCCTCTCCCATTGCAGAGCACAGGCTCCGGACGCGCAGGCTCAGCGGCCATGGCTCACGGGCCCAGCCGCTCCGCGGCATGTGGGATTTTCCCAGACCGGATCACGAACCCGTGTCCCCTGCATCGGCAGGCGGACTCTCAACCACTACGCCACCAGGGAAGCCCCCAAACAATTTTGATAGTCATAAGTCAGTCACACAACCTCATCTAATCCTCATAACAGCTATGCAATAGGTACTAGTATCCCCATTTTACAAATGCAGAAGCTGAGGCTCAGAGATGTTAAGTAACATGTTCAAAGTCATACATCTAATAGTAGGGGATCAGAATTCTTGCTGGCCCCAAAGCCAGTGGTTTTAGTACCTGGAACATACACAACCACCTCTTTGGCCTTTTCCTCAGACAAACTCCAAAGATGCTTTGCAAGCTGTTATTTACAGACATACGACTTGTCTTCCTGCTCGTTCGTGTGGTTCATATGTCATGTGTCAACCTCATTATTATGATTACTATCATTTTCATCATCATCAATTAACATTTGTTGAAAGCTGTCATGGTGCTGGGCACTGTCATTTTAATTCCCTGCATGCAGTTTCTGCCTGTATACTCTTCCTTTTAAATAATCACATTGCTAGGAATATTTTCTTTTGAAAGTGTGACAAACTACAAGCAGGTGCTTGTAGTTTCCAGCAGGCATTTGTTTTAGTGCTGAAAGCTGGAGAAAAAATTTGCTCAGTTATTCACTATGTACAAAATCTGAACAATTGACGTCTGCTTTCACACTTCATGCTTGACGGCTTCAAAGATCAAGGTAAATTCTTTCAACCAGAGGAAAAATAAATCCATAAGAGCTTAATCTGTGGTCTATCACTGCTCAGTGTTGAACACCTATGCTTTTATTCTATTCTGACTTCTTTTTCTTATTTTTAAATTTTTATTGGAGTTGATATACAATGTTGTGTTGGTTTCAGGTATACAGCAAAGTGCATTAGTTATACATGTACATATATCCACTCTTTTTTAGATTCTTTGCCCATGTAGGCCATTACAAAGTATTAAGTAGAGTTCCCTGTGCTATATGATTTCTTCTTAAATTTTACTTTATTTTTTTCCCAAGTCATTTTATTTTATTTTTATTCTCTATTTTTTTTATTGAAGTATAGTTGATTCACAATGTTGTGCTAATTTCTGCTGTACAGCAAAGTGACTCAGTTACACACATATATACATTCATTTTTTATATTCTTTTCCGTCATGGTTTATCCCAGGAGATTGAATACAGTTCTGTGTGCCAGACAGTAGGACCTTGTTGTTTATCCATTCTAAATGTAATAGTTTGCATCTACTAACCCCAAACTCCCAGTCCATTCTTCTCCCTCCTCCACTCCCCCTTGGCAACCACAAGTCTATTCTCTTTTTAAATTTTAAAATGCTAAGATTTACTATTGAAGCTTAGAGTTTTAATGTCTAACCTTCAGACTGTGAATATTTATATCAGTCAGTAAATGGCAATGTAAAGGAAGTCAGGTTTATATTTGAATTTTGGTTAATACACTTACCAGCTCGGTCCCTTTGGGAATGTTACTTCACCTTGCTGAGCCTCAGTTAATCAACCTATTGAAAGAGGTTAATAAATTTTTTTTTCTTTTTTTTGGCAGCACCACACCACTGCGGGATTTTAGTTCCCCAACCAGGGATTGAACCTGGACCCTCAGCAGTGAAAGTGGGGAGTTCCTAACCATTGGACCACCAGGGAATTCCCGAAAGAGGTTAATAAACTCTTAAAAGAGTTCTTATCTTTTAGAGATACATACTGAATGAAATGATGTGATGGATGGGATTTGCCTCAAAATAATCCAAACGTAGGAGGAAAGTTGGGTGGGTGTATAGTTGAAAAAACAAAACTAGCTAATTAATATGTTAATTGTTGACACAGGGTGATGGGTACCTAGGGATTCATTATACTATTCTCTCTACTTTTGTATATGTTTGAAAATTTTCAATTAAAAGAATGAAAAACAATCCTCATAGGTCTTTGTGAATATTAGAAAATATATGTGAAAGTGCTTTAGTCTGGAATAATAGCAACCACTTTTCGGGCATTTACTGTGTGCTATATGCCATTCAGAACACTTTACATACATTATTTCATTTAATTATCACAACACTTGCATGAATTAGGTAATTGTTATTATCTGCATTTTAGAGATAAGGAAAGAGAGACACAGAATTTAAGCAACTCACCCGAGGGCACGCAGCTAATAAGTACCAAAATCAGATTCAAACCTTAGTTGACCTCCAGAGCCCATGCTACATTGCCTCTCATCTGATAAGCATCTGAGTAATAGCCAATAATAGCTGCCATTTTTTGTGTTCCAAGCATACTAGGAATCATCCCAAATGTCTGCTCTACTTTATCTCTGATTTGTTCAACAAAAACCCAAAGCAGCCAAAAATTAATTAATTAATTAATTTTAACAATAATCATAAAATAAGTTAACTGAGGCAAATTTGGAGCTAGGTTGACTGAATACTCTGAACTCCTTTTGAATAAGTGAGTGGCATGTTTGGTCTGCTCCCTAGCCAACACATCAGCAATGAATAGAGGGCTAGTTCATGGTTAACAACTGTCCCCCTGGGAGGGGGAGAGAGAAAAGCCCTGATTTGTAGCATTTGCAGGGATAAATACTCCTACCGTGGCCATTTTTGCAATGTCATTGAGTGCAGAGCCGGGAAGAGATGTGCAGTATTACACACTGTTGTACAAGATTTCCACCCTGCAGATAGCTGATGTAAATACCTTCAAGAACATAGGTAATGGTAAAATGTAGCAGAATAAGGAAGTGATGAGTTTTGATCATTTTTTGGTCTTTGTTCTTGATGTAATTTATTTAATTGTAAGTTTATAAAAGTTAATTTTTTTTAACTATTTACTGTGAGGTCCTAATAAGGTAACAATCTGAAAGTTTTTGCGAAGTATTTTACTTATTTATTTATTTTGGCTGTGTTGGGTCTTCGTTTCTGTGCGAGGGCTTTCTCTAGTTGTGGCAAGCGGGGGCCACTCTTCATTGCGGTGCACGGGCCTCTCACTATCGCGGCCTCTCTTGCTGTGGAGCACAGGCTCCAGACACACAGGCTCAGTAGTTGTGGCTCACGGGCCTAGTTGCTCCACGGCATGTGGGATCCTCCCAGACCAGGGCTCGAACCCGTGTCCCCTGCATTAGCAGGCAGATTCTCAACCACTGCGCCACCAGGGAAGCCCAAAAGTTAATTTTTAATAATGGCATTGTTTAACAGTTGGCTCACAAAATTCCTAAAAATTGAACAGCTGGCTCTCTTGAGCTGTTACAAACCATTTCCAACATAACAGTAAAGATCAAGTTTGCTCTCTATCAGTTACGTGATAGCGAAAGGTAAGTGGTTATTGCCAGCAAAAATTATTGGCCTAAAAATTAGGAATTTGCAGAAGACAGTTTTATCACCAGATTTCTTTTCATTCAGAATTAGCTTCACAGGTATAAATATAAAAGTATGTGTTGATCTGAGACTCCAGTTTGGAAGGATTTGTGAGTGGAGACATGACTGACTTTAGAAAGAGGTAATTTCTGCTAGAATCTAACAACCAAATGGCTCTAAAGTGCAGCCCATCAAGAGATTTGAACAGACAGTTCATAGTAAAGAACTAGAATGGCCCTTCATCATATGATAAAAAGACTTGTCTTTCAAGAGAGTAAGACAAGTCACAGACCAGGAGAAAATATTTGCAAAAGACATATGCAATATAGGACTGTTATTCACAATATACAAAGAACTCTTTAAACTCAACAATAAGAAAACAAACAACCCAGTTGAAAGATGAGCAAAAGACCTGAAAGCTCACCAAAGAAGATATACAGATGGCAAATAAACATATGAAAAGATGCTCAACATCATATGTCATTAGGGAATTGCAAATTATAACATCAGTAAGGTACTACTACACACCTATTAGAACGGCCAAAATCCAAAACACTGTTAGCACCAAGTGCTGAGAAGGATGTGGAGCAACAGGAGCTCTCATTTATTGTGGTGGAAATGCAAAATGCTACAGCCACTTTTTGGAAGACAGCTTGACAGTTTCTTACAAAATTAAATGTACTCTTATCATATGATCCAGCAATTGCACTCCTTATCAAAATGAGTTGAAAACTTATGTTCATACAAAACCCTACACACAGATATTTCTAGCAGCTTTATTCATAATTGCCAGAACTTGGCAGCAACCAAGATGTCCTTCAACAGATAAATGAATGAAGAAACTGTGGCAGATCCAGACAGTGGAATATTATTCAGCCCTAAAAAGAAATGATCTATCAAGCCATGAAAAGACATGGAGAAATCTTTAATTCATATCACTACATGAAAAAAGCCAATCTGAACAGTATGATTCTAACTACATGACATTCTGAAAAAGGCAAAACTATGGAGAGAGTAAAAAGATCAGTGGTTGTCAGAAGTTAGGAGAGTGGAAGGGATGAATTAGCAGAGCACAGAATATCTTTAGGGCAGTGAAACTACTCTGTAGGATACTATAATGGTAGATACATGCCATTATAAATTTGTCCAAACTCAAGGAATGGACAAGAATGAACTATAAGGTAAACTGTGGAATTCAGGTGATAATGATGCATCAGTATAGGTTCATCAGTTGTAACAAATGTACCACTCTGGTGGGAGATGTTGATAGGGAAAGAGGCTGTGCATGTGTGGGAACAGGCAGTATAAGGGAACTCTGTATCATCTGCTCAGCTTTGCTGTAAGCCTAAAGGTGTTCTTAAAAATGTCTATTTAGGGGGCTTCCCTGGTGGCGCAGTGGTTGAGAGTCCGCCTGCCGTTACAGGGGACAAGGGTTCGTGCCCCGATCCGGGAAGATCCCACATGCCACGGAGCAGCTAGGCCCGTGAGCCATGGCCGCTGAGCCTGTGTGTCCGGAGCCTGTGCTCCGCAACGGGAGAGGCCACAACAGTGAGAGGCCCGCGTACCGCAAAAAAAAAA